>NW_007726968.1:458692-508435 GCF_000696425.1 Galeopterus variegatus
GTCCAGGCTGCTAGATGATGGAGATGTGGAGTCTGAGTCATCGGGAGGTTTCTCAGGAGAGCCATCAAAGAAAAATGGCTTCTTGTGCACTCCAGAGTAAAGGGCAGACCTTTCATCCAGGACCGGGGAATTCTCCAACACCTGCTCCTCCCCACCTGGAAGGGAACCAACACAAGGTCTCCCGTGAACATCTTTCTTTACGCCCCCCGACCCTGCAACAAATAAGCAAGTCCACACAGAAACCACGGTGACCTCCCCCGCTCCAGATCATAACTCTTCAGAAACTTGGCTCCCACTTAAGTATGTACATGAGAAAGAAAATAATCCAACTATGCAAATGGTCAGTTTCACACAAGCTTAATGTTAAAAGGTTTCCAACGTGTTTTCTTCTCCTTCTTTAAATATCTTTGTAAACCAAACACACTCTTCAGAAACTTGGCTCCCACTTAAGTATGTACATGAGAAAGAAAATAATCCAACTATGGAAATGTCAGTTTCACACAAGCTTAATGTTAAAAGGTTTCCAACGTGTTTTCTTCTCCTTCTTTAAATATCTTTGTAAACCAAACACCTCCACAGACCTATTAAAAATGCCAACTGCAAAATCTAAGCCAGTCAGGATCACAATATACCTTAACATTTCAAGATAAACACCTCTCCAGTATAAGTGCAATCAGCAGAAGCTAGGAATCAGAATCCTCCACGCTTCTGAAAGGCTGTGTTTTATGTTGGCTCTGGTAGCTTTTTATAGCTGGAGTGTGAGTGTCATGAATGCCACGTGGCTGACAGTGATTTTTTTATGGGTACATATGCCATTTAAGTGATTAAATCTCTAGGAGAGTTTGGGTGAGGAAACACCATAAAGGGTTGTATCTTGCAAATGTGACTGACAAATGGTCTCCAGTTGACAGGCCAAACACAGTTAGGGAACTGGGTGAACCCAGCCAGATATTTCCATCAACTCAGGCCCCAAGGGGAAGGAGCAAGGGCATTTAAGGGCCTTGACACGCAAGCAGCTCAATCGAGTGTTCCACTCTGTCTCAAGGATTCCAGCTCTCGAAGCCCTTGCTGAAGCCAGGTAGCGAGCCAAGCCCTCTGGAGCACAGTGGAAAGGTTTGGACTTGCTGGCAGGCCAACCGAGTTCTTTTCTGCATGTGTTATGTGAACAGATGTGAGAAAAGAAATAGGTCACACTGTGGGTGTAGTAACCCTAACTGGCTATGTCCCTTTAATAAGGAAACTTTTGAGCTCTGCAGCTTTCCACCAGCTGAACTGTGAAAAGGAAAAAATAAAAAGTTCCTTGGAAGAGAAGTATGGCTCTAAGTCTACCAGCTGGGACAGGGTGCCAGTGCATGGCTAAATGTCAGAGATAAAGGGAGAGGAATGCTCAGTTCAGAAGTGGGTAAGATGATCAAAATGTTCTTGGTACTTTAAAATTCTAAAAATGGCTTACTTTTCCAATCGATGGGAATTGTAGTTACAAATGTACAGAAAACAAAACAAAACAAAAACAGTGCTGCTATTAAATATGACCCAAGATCAACTTTAATTCGAGGAGATGGTGATGAGGAGTGGAGGGAAGGAGGGAAGGAGACTCGAAACTAGGTCCAGTCCAAAGTCCACTGAAGAATTGTCCAGGGATTGGCCAGAGGCAGTGCACAAATATCATGGAAGTTTCTTGCTCCTTCCTCAGACACCTGACTAATTTGGAATGGAGACCAAGGGTCTTCATGATGTTAGAAGTAAAAATGGCAAGCTCTCCTGCATACAGTCCACTCTCCTGCATACAGTCCACTCTCATCTTCCAGGAAGAAGTGACTGAGTCAAGACTTGGGGTGGCAGATGCAGCCCCACAGTGGACTTCTCTATAAAACAAGTTGAGCATGGCCATGGCTTTTCATTCAGCCCAGGTGTCCACGAATGTGTGTAAAGGCCCTTATCGACCCACAGTCTTAGGGGTTTCAGGGAAGTTAAGTGGGCCTACCCTGGATCTGCTAAGGATCTGTCACTCAGCAGTGGTCTGGACATTTTCTACACTCTATGTTTAGGGTTGTCATCAGAGATTCCAATATTCTGTGTCACATTTGAGTATGGAACCAGCTGGTGCACGCATGTCCACAACATATCTGGCTCTTATTTCCTGATTCTGGAAAGAGGCATCTGGTAAGGAGTTTGGAGAGAATGTGGCAAGTGCTCCTGAAGTGGCTGCCTCAGCCTGTGCTGCACGCAGGCCTGACGTTGTGTGGTTTTTCTGCCTGTGCCTGACATTCCAGCCTTGACCTGGATTCCTTGGGCTTAGAGAATGACTTTGCCCTGCTCCTCTGGTGGGCAGTATATAACTAAGCTGCTGGAAGAATGACAAGCAAGATCAGCTCACTCCATCTCATTTGGTGTGATGTGCTCCCTGCAAGGGCCTTTATCCATCTTACTCAGCGGAGACTGGAATACGGAAGGAAAAGCTATTTTGACAACAGGAGGGAAGTAGGATAAGGGAGGACTTCATGCTAGGAACCCAGATTTATGCTCTGGATTCCAGGCCTGGCACTGCCACTCACCAGCTCCGTGACCTCGGGCAATGGCTTTATCTCTCTGACCCCTGTTTCCTCATCTATAATAATGCCTCCCCACCCACCTTTAATAACATCCCCCAGGAAGCTATAGTAAGGATAACATTAAACGAAAAGAGAGATATGGAGGTGCTTTATAAGCTGAAACGTGCTGTACAAAAGCTGATGATCCATTATCGGATTATACACGAGCTGAAGTCACGAGGGAAAGGGTGTCAGTTCTGGGGAAAAGACACGCAGCAATGGGCAGATGAAGGGCACTGCCATGGCCTATATTAAATATGGTCCAGGTCACCTGTGCCGGGATACGGACTCAAACCTCAAGTTTTGGGGGACAGACTAGGTGAAGAACCATAATTCTCCTGGCTTTCCCAGGACTCTGGAGCTTGTGGGGAAGAGAGGTGGGAGGAGGGGAGACACTGGACACTGTAGGGGAGTCAGGCTGCCTAGACTCAATTCCGGGCCTTCTGCTGACTGGCTGGTGACCTGGATTAACTCCTGAGCCTCCTGGTGTCCCAGTTTCCTCATTTGTGAAATGAGGATGGTGTAAGTGCCTGCCTCTTGTGGCTCTCCTGAGTGTGACATATTCAAAGGGAACATAAAACCTCAAGTGTCGAGCAAAGTGCCTGGCGCAGAGAATGCTCTCAGTACACGGTCATTATGATGCAGACAACTTTGTACTGGGACAGGCATGCAGGAAGTCAAAGGATCAACTTTGTGTAAGTCCCAGGGCATGGGCAGGAGGGTGATTAGGAGCACTAATCTTTCCTGTTTTGCATGAGGATCAGGGGCCAAGATAGCCTCTCCCACATGCCAGTTCTTTTGCCAATGAGGAACCTCAGAGAGTTCTACTATGCAGGGGTTGGAGGGAATTCCAGTCTAGCAGGGTTTTGGAGGACAGCTCAAAGCAGATGCCCTAAGCTACACATACACCTGGAGACTCTCCTGGTGACATGGACATGCCCAGTCAGTAGCACCCCAGCTCCCTGACTCATGACACTAGAGCATAACTTGGGACTAGGGATCAATAAGTCCATCTTCCACCTGTGAAACCTAACTCACACCCAGATGAATTGAAATTCAGAGCCAGATGTCTATACAGCTATTCCTTTTTAGCCTACAATTACCTCTTTTGGTATATTTTTCTTCTTTTCAACCATGCTTCTCAGAGATAGTAGAATTGATTTATTCGGACTTAAATATGCAGATTAGAATATTTCTGCATTTAAAAAAATGTTGTTCTAGTGGAAAGGCTGCCCCAAAACACGACTATCAGTGTGAAGGGGCTAGTGGGCGATAGGCCCAGTACTAGGTACTTTACCCATTTGATCTCATTTATGGACGAGACCCACCTATCTGTTATATTCGAGATTTGATTTTGGCAACTGTGCATGAGGTTTGCTTTAAAATGTGCCCTCAAGATTAAATGTTGGCAATTCCATATGGTTCTCCCTAACAGTACCAACTGACAACCTGTGTGTGATTTCAGTAAGAGGTAAAATCAAGGTATCTATACTGTGGAAACCATGGCTGACAGGCAGGTATTAAAACATCTAAATGAAAAATCAGCATTGCACCCAAATGGAAATAGAATTGCCATGCAAAAAGACACCCACATGAAACCTTCTAACCCCCACCCTCCCACAGTAACCCTCTCACCTTTAGTCTTATTCTAGGGGATTTAAACCAATAAATAACAACAACAAACAAAAATAAAAAGCAATAATAATAAAAAGAAACCTCTACCTTTGCAAATAAGGGGAAATTCAGTTCCCCGAATGGCTTGATTTTATTTATGTATGACCAAAAAAGGCCTCTACAATGATAATTTTAAAACCTACATGTTAAAATTTTGAAATTCCTTACAATGTAGATGTGACATTTTAACAAGTAATTTGCTCTTTTTTTTAAAACAAGGCATATTCTTTCCAATATTTTTTCCAATTCACTTATTGTCATTTTCTAAGCAGAAAAATCTCATTCTTTCATCTTTTTTGGGAGAACTTTACAAGATGCTTCAAATGCACATTATTAACAAGAAAGATGAATAAGGATGAGATCTAAACTGTCATAATTACACTTCAAAGGTTAACTATTCATTACAATACATGACATTACTGTTTCATCTGACAAGTGGTTTAGCCAGCAATACAGCTCTTAAAAATCCCCTTAGAATTGAAGGTCCTTAAAGCTCCATTAGAATTGAGGCTTGAGACTGTTTATAGGAAGAACAAATTGTCCCTCAGAGATTTGAAGGGATATTAAGTGCCTTGATTGTTAGATGTTTGTTCAAGATGAATGTACAGTATATCAAATTTGAACTAAATGCATTGAGCAAGAACCACAGTCCTTTTGGGAGGGTAGAGAATGCTAAGAAGTTTTAAAAGTTTACATAAAGTGGCATAAGCTCATAATTAAAGCTATACCACACCTTGAGAAAATTTGTCATATACTAGCCATTTCCCATCTTTGTTACACTTACATTGCTAAGCATCCTGCTTGACACCAGGACCCTTCATTTCATAACATGCTGAGTTAACATGCATGAATTAGCATGCCCTTCTAACATGCAGACACAATTCTGTCAGCCTCAGCCAAAACTCAGTCCATTTTCTACTTGAAATCATATTCTCTTTCTCCTGAAAAACTGACCCCAAATGAGTTCACTTGGAATAACCAGGGTGGAGTTGGCTTCTTTACCTTCAGTGCTGGGTTTTTTCATTTCTTCCACCCTAATTAGTTTCTTTCTGACTCTGCGAGTGGAGTTTACCAGCTTGTGTAACCTCTTAAACTTCACCGACTCCTCGGTCTCATCATCCGATTGTTCTCTTGACTGGCAAAGAAACAAAGGAAAAGTTAATCAGATAATTGCTCCAGAGCTTTGCCCTTGCAGCAGGATGTAGCGAGCCTCACTGCAGCTCTGCAAACCTCGGCAGTGCTGCGCTGAACTCGGGGCACCAATAAATTTGCCCAACAGGTTTACAAAGCTCCACCTACCATCTTAAGGTCTAATTCGGTGTGGAATTAGGTCCTAGGCACCGAAACCCACACCCTTGCCCTTTAGTTGCATGTGGGGCATTTGTCCCAACTATTCCCTGTCCTCTTTCAGCAGAACTGCGGCAGGACTTGCTCTCCAAGGCTGGCCCTGTGGTTCCAGTTACACTGCTGCGGTTTGGGCCAGCTCTCATCTGTCTGGCCCATCAGGACATGCTGTGAAACGTGGTCATCAACTACTTCTCCAAACCCAAATTCTGTTGACTTTTTCCAGTCCTCCTCCGAAAATCAAAAACAGCAGGGCAGGAAAGAGGAAGAGATGCAAAAAGCTTTCCTCTATCCCATTCGTGAGGCCTGTCTGCCACATCACAGCCAGCCCTTCCGCCTTTCCCAGCTCTTGCCAAGGGCTCCCAAGGCAAGCATGAGGACAGACCCCACATTCCTCCATGAGAGACAAGGGAAAAAGCTGACCTTTTCAGCCATACAGTACAGTCCATATTCCCCAGCATCCCATTCCGTTTTGCAGTGACTCAAGTATGCTCAGGCCCAGCTGTTTTCCCTCAAGTATCAAACATTACAGAGAGAAAAAAAAATCCTCTCTCTGCTGCAGTGACCCAGGCTAAAAACAATCCTTTCCTTGTGAACAAAATGAGGGTTTCACTTCCAAGTCAGCTCCAACATTCAATATGCGGCATCCTCTGTTGTATCTGTTTAAAATAGGCAACAGCAAAAGAGGTCTCCAAACTAAGTGCTCCTGCTGCCTGGCGGGGGGCCCCGCACTCCTGAGCGCACGACCGCGGCGCACCCCGGCCAGCTCCTGAGCAATCCCAGCTAATCCTGCACATCCGGACAACGACCTTCTCTCCGTTTCCTCAAACCTCCCACATGAAACAGTAGGGAGAGAAATGCCTCGAATTAAAAAACAAAACCCAAACAAACTATGTTGCTAAACATGAGTCTCATGTGGAAACTTTGACCCCCAAGAACAGCTCTCATTAATCCCAATTTTATAGACAATAAAATAGGTAAGCAAGAGCTAGCAGAGAACAGTTTAAGAGGAAAAGAGGCGGAGATTATAATAATTACTTAGGTAGAAAAATGCTGCACATTGTGAGTCCACAAATATTTTCTTAGCACTATGGTACTTTATAAGGGACAAAAACAAATCATTTCCTGCTCTCTCGTCCTCACCCTGGGGCTCCCAGCTTGGAGCCATTATGTGTCTGTAAGCAAACCATTCACCCGCTCATGACTGATTATTATAAACCTATCATCAGCAAGTCATCAGGACAGGAATATTTCTCAGAATTCCCTTTTGTGAAGTGTACCAATACCTATGTTCGATTTCTCTAAAATTCCTAGATAAAAAAGTTGCATTCAGATTTCAGAATTAAAGTCAACTACTGGTTACCTGGTAATGAACAATAGAAACTGGATCCCCAGGTAATGGAGGGAGGTTACATTGAATGCTGGCAATTAGGTCTAAGATTTAAAACGCTAAAATAAATATAGCTCCTAATACCTAATGGTATTGTCTGGTTTGAATTTCATTTTTACTTGGTTGAATTGTTGGTGTGTGATGAAAGGGTCAGAGTGGTCAACCAAAGGAATGAGAACTTGGTTAACCCTCATTCTGGGTAATCAGCACCTGGATAACCCACAGTGCATGGAATGACGGTAAACATTTAAAAACATTCTGCCCTCTTGATGTAGCTCAAAAGCCACACAACTCTAATAGAAGAAACAACACTATATAACAGAAAGTCTCTGTACATACCAATGGGACAAACCTAGAATACATATCTAACCATTTCACGATAAGAAATTTTGAAATCAAATGAAAATGAAATAGGCACAGAATGTCCATGATCAAAATATAGGAAGCTGTACTGCAGGATAAAAATCACTGATGTAGGGCCGGCCCGGTGGTGAACTGGAGAGTGCGCCGGCAGCGCTTCCGCCGGGGGTTCGGATCCCATTGGAGACCGGTTCCTGCTCACTGGGTGAGCACGGTGCGGGCGCAACACCGAGGGTTGCGATCCCATTGCCGGTCCCCGGTGCGGGCGCGACACCGAGGGTTGTGATCCCGTTACCGGTCAGTAAAAAAGACAAAAAGGAAAAAAAAAATCACTGATGTATATATACCTCATGCCTAGTTTGTTGTTGCTGGTAGTGGTGGTGGTGTGTGTGTATGGGGTAGGTGGAAGTAAAAAGAGAAATGGGATACAGAAAGAAGTAATATAAAAATCTTACTCCATAAAGCTATAAATCACATGTAGAAAAGGCACATTCGAGTGACCTTTCCAGTAAAAACATCAAAATCAACTAGGACAACAGATTTAAAGGCAGTGCCCCCTTCACAAAGCCCTACTTTCCTCTGCACAGATTCATTGTGGTGAAAAATAACATATTCCAGGTATTTATTTAATTGCTTTCACATGTTCCATCTATTTTTGAGAAACATCAGCGCTTTAGAACTTTGAACTGATGTTATTTTAATTTTTCTTTTAAAAAAAGAAGGTTTTGGAGGTGTTTGCCATTGACAAATCACAAACCATGACAACCAAGAAGTTCCTCTGTGTTATCATGTTTTGGACACTAGACAAAACAGATGCAGCACAATTTACATGAAGAAAAATGTAAGGTAAAACCCATGCCATTCAAGAAACATATGTGCGTGTGTATATTTTAAATAGAAAACTTCCTCTTAAGTCCACCCAGAAGTTACTTGAGTTCAACAATGTATCCCAAAGATGCTTTGTACTGACAGAGAGGTGTTGACTTCTTGCTTCCTCCTGAGTCCAGAGGAAGAAGAGTTGCGAAATACTTGCCTTTAAAAAATTCTCTCCAGCTGTTTTAACATAAAGATGCTGTAAACGTCCTGCATTCCTTCTAAACTTGGGGAGTAAAGCTTAAATTCCTCATGCTATGTTTCTCTTTTTACATAAGCATGTGCCACTTCCCAAATGCTGAAAAATAACATGTCGTGTCTTTTTATTCAGGAAATACACCATCAGGCAAGGGAGTTTGAGAATTTTTTAAAATTAAGAAACACATGTAAAATTTTAAATTAAAATATTATATTTCAAAAGAAGTCTTCCCACCTGAAAGGACTCTGTACAAGATAAAGAAAATATGCATTGTATGTAAACTAAATGATTAATTCCAAGAAACAGGCTCACAACTACAAGGGTAATTCAAAAAGTTCATGGAATAATAGAATTAAAAGATAATTCAAATCTTTCCATGAACTTTTCGAAGTGCCCTTGTATTATAGAATGGGTCTTAAATAAACTAATGTGAAAAATAAAAGTATATCCTCACACACATTCAAACATGGATGTGTCACCTCCCCTCCCTGTCCTGCCCTAGGGTCAGAGTATTAAAATAAACTTTAATTTGATCATCTTCTAAAGGAGAAGGTGAACTCAATCATTTGTGTACCCACCCCCAAACCTTCAAGAGAAAAGGCAACTTACCCAACCCCCCCAAAGGATGTGGAAAAGTGAATTTACAATATTGTAAATAGAAACATTTGATTTCCACCCTCTTTCTTTTTAACCTAGTGCATCATCAGATATATATGCTTCAACTTCCTAGGTCCAAAATGTCATGGGATTAGTGTTAAAAGTTAAGAGAAGGAAGCCAGTCAGTTGTAGGCTTCTGAAAAGCAATGTGCGACACTGTCTGAATTCAAGCCCTCCACACGAAAAGCCTCCACAATTCACAACTGAGCTCCAACCCGTGTACGCTCATCCTCTGCACTCTTAAAATAACATTCACTCCTTTCCTCCAAAAGCTCCACATTATCATTGGGTGAGCCCACCAGGCAAGAATGCTCAGGGTTACAAAGCAGGGGAGTAAGCAGGAGACGAAAAAAATCTAGAGGAATTTGAGAAGAAAAGAAAGAAGCATCACAGGCAGGAGCAATTAGAAAGCTTTTCCTTGGAGCAAATGGAAAATGCATGCTTCCTTTCACATTAAACTCATTCAGCGACTTACCGGCTTCGGCATTTAGCAGGCCTAAGGGGTGACTCTGAGGAGGTCCGGGACCCCCCACCCCCTCCCCACTCTGCGAGCGTCCTCAGTCTTGCTGCAGCAACGCCGCAATCTCACAGTTACGATCAGGCACTTTTCGAACATGTTCCTCTGGAGTTACATGACCAGGCAGGCAGGCTCCACCGTCACAGCTTAGTATCCGCAGGAGAAAGAAGCGAAGACACTGCATTCAATTAGCTTCTTTCTGCTTGCTGACTGATTCCCCAGTCGCTTGCTAACTGCATAACTTGCAAGAAAGGCATAAGTCATCAGCTCTAAGCAAATCTCCTATTCACCACAAGGAAAAAAGGGAGTGTTGTGCGTGGCCAACAATCCCTGTTTTCACTGAGGAAGGCTCCCTGACCTCCCGCTGGCCTCCGGTTCCTTAATTACTGTCTATGGAATTCCAGAGAAAGAAAAAAAGAACGCGAGAATCTGAGCCAATCCAGGACGAGGACTAACCCTCAAAAGTGACCGAACTTAAAAAAAGATCTCTTTTGCAGATATCCTTCTCAACACCCCCTTCAGGGAGTAGTCTCAATTGAAAATAGACACCTTCCAGTGGCTATTTTTGAAATTACTGAATTAAAACTTTTCTCCTCGAGTTGTCTCTTCCTGTTTCTCTCTCCACTCGTTTTTTTTACTTTAACCACTAGAGTAAATGTAGGATTATTTCTCCTACAAGGATGCTTCTATTTTTGAAATTACTGAATTAAAACTTTTCTCCTCGAGTTGTCTCTTCCTGTTTCTCTCTCCCCTCGTTTTTTTTTACTTTAACCACTAGAGTAAATGTAGGATTATTTCTCCTACAAGGATGCTTCTAAAACTTGAAACTGTCTTACCAAATTATTTCAGTGATCATTTCAGAGCAGCTGAGTTCTCTTGCATTCTAGAAACGTAAGCATGGAGACTGTGTCACAAGATGATTATTTAATTTTCTCAAGGGTCTCTGGGGAGCACCAGGCACATGCTGTTACTTACACAGAACATCGTCTAAACAAGACAGGACTGAAAACCCATATAAAGTCTCCATGACGTGGGCTCCAAGTCATGTCTGCCTTCTCGGGGCTAAGTTCATTCAGTTGGGTACGTCATTCATTCCTGCTGCGCAGTCTGAGCTGCCAGTTCCTAGGTGTCTCTGCCATTGCGTGGGACTTTACGTATTATAAAGGGCACCTCTCTTTGTAGGACATCACACTACACAAACAAAATACCTGGCTGCACAGGACTCACCATCAAGTATGAACTGGTGTCCTGCCTTAAAATGACAGAACTTTAGATTTAGAGGGGGTCCAGAGGTAACCTAAACTAAAAACAAAAGCAGGGAATTGGAATCCAAAGCTCCTGAGTGGAAGGTCATGTTTACTATGCAGAGATCCAGGTTCTGCAGGGCTCCAGTCCTGCTCTTCCTCCCTGGACTCTCTGGCATCTCTCACTCTTCAGCAAGAATTGCAGCAACCCCTTCTCCCCCGAGGCTTCTGTCCCAGAAGCATCTCCTCCCAGCCTTCATGGAATTTCCTCTTCTTTCTCCCTGCAAAGGTTTACCACACATTCCCTATAAAGCCCAGTTCCCCATTTCACAAGTTAATTCTTCCACAAACTCTCCCTTCCCCACTGCCATCTGAGGGCCCACACGTGCCACAAACTGTGGCAGGTGCTTTTCCGATGTTGGACTTCCAACACTCATACTCCTCAAACACTCACCATTCCCAGGCATGGTGCTAAGTATTACATACATGATCCCATTCAAGCAGTAAACGGCAGGAGCAGAACTGGGGACATTGTGGTATTGCTCCTGTATCACGCTACCTCTACAAAGCCTTTCTTCACCCAGAACTGACAACCATGCTGCGACATTATGGTCAGAGCTCCTTAAAACTGTCCCTAGAAGCCCTTCATTGAATTCGCTTGTTTTGTGATGAAAACTAAGTAAGAACGCCCCAGTGAGAGTGCAGTAAAGGAAGAGGAGTAGCCTAAGCCTCTGGAGTAAGAACAATCTGGGTTTAATTGCCAAGATCTCTAGCAAATTACTTTACTTCCATGGCCTTCCTATTCCTACATGTAAATTTGGTATAATAACATTTATCTTACAGTGTTGTTTTAAAAACTGTGTACAGATATCAACACCTGGCGTTCAACACGTGCTTATTACCTCTGCAGTCTTCTATTTATTACTGACTGGAGTTCAAACACATTTTAATTCTTGTGAAAGCTCTTTTTGATGCTAAGTAGCAAAGTCAAAGGAAAACTTTTGCATGTGGAAAGCTGGTGATCTGGCCAACACGTGAGGATGGGTATGAACAAGCTGTTTAGATGCAGAGAAGACTGAGCAGGATTAGGAGCCAGAACTCTGCAATCTGCAGATCCCCTTATGTGACTTAGGAAGAGTGTGTGGCCTTGGGCATGTTTCTTAACTTCTCTCATTTCTAACACAGGCAATGAGAAGCCTCCTAGGGCTTTTGAGGAGATGAGAAGAGATTCTGCATGTGAAGTTAGTGCCTGGTAGGTAGGGAAGCCTCGATCAATGTGACACACACGATGCTTGGGAATTGATTTATTCAGACACTGGGAGGAGGGTGGAGGGAAGGACACATCTGTGACTCTTTCCCCCAGTGGCCTGCTCCTTACAGCACATGGCTTGGAGAGTCTCCTAAGAGAACGGGAAAGAGGCTGACCCTGCACGCACTTTTTTAAGGTCACTGCCACCATCTCTCAGAGGATGATATTCAATGTTGGGCTCTATGTGGGGACCCAACGTGGGCTTGTCTTTCAGAAAACAGGAAGCTCCACGGGGACAGGGACGTGGACCTTGTCTATCCCCCTCCCCTTGTATTCACAGTCCCCAGCACAGTGCCCACCCATAGCAGGCCCTCAATAAGTATTGTGTATTCAATGTGGAATGAATTTTAGACTCCCCAACCCTGCTGCTCCCAGCCACTGCCGTGTATCAGAGTAAACTGCAGGGAATCTGAAAGTCTAGGCTATGCCAGGCCACCCTGGGAAGCTTCCTGGCGGGGGGAAACAGACTTTAAGAGGGAAGGCCATGGCTGGTCTTGTTCTCTGGGTAGTAGTAGTCTTGAACTTGCCCAGCACACAGTAAGTGTGCAGATGTGCTGAGGACAGATCTGAGCATTTGACTGCCATGCTGAAGAACTGTTCACTAATAGCTCCTCAGAACGAGGCCCAAAGGCACGGAACATATGACTTTGTGTGGTCAGATCCCTACCCTTATTTCCAGCTTCTGTGTACGGTAAGCTCCACCATTCAGATACTTTGTGGAAAGGGCTTCTCATAGCTCCTGGTTCTCCCCCGCCCCATGTCCTCACAGCATCACAGATAGCCCATGCCCCTGTGTGCCGCACATCCCTGCACTTTCTGGCTCCTCTTCTGGGAATAGCTCCTGCTCATCCTTCAAGATTCAGTCCACGTGTTGCCTCCTTTGGAAAGCCTTCCTTGCCTTGCCCCTCATCTCTCTTGGGCTGCATGGTTGCACAGCAACCCTAAATATACTTTGCGCAAGGACTTAGCACATATATTGTAATCACCGTATGACCTACCCCTCAGTAAATGCCATGAAGACAATGAGAATGGTCATATTCACTTATGTATCTGTATTTTAATAACGTTTATTGTTTATTTCTCATTACACATGAGAAATATTTAATTATAGAAAATTTGGAAAACACAGGAACAAAGGAGAAAGAGAAATCACCTATTCTCTTACACTCATAGAAAAGTTGGTAATATTTTGGTTTATGTCTTCTCACTTTTTCACATACGCACAACACTAAAAACACTTATGTTTCTATGTTTTTTTGCAAAAAAGGGTGACCTTTGATCTTTAGCTGCTCTAGCTCCCAGTCACTATCAGTGTCCCCAAAGCCTCCCTGGAATAAATAAACACACACAGTCTACATAGAAACAACACGCCTGCCCATGACTGAGATCCCTCTGTGAGCCACACTGCTGCCTCTAAAGGCTTCATTTACAGAAACCATGGGTGTTCAGTACCCATTGTCCAAGCTGTTTTATAACCCATTTTTAAAAATTGATAGGTTTTGAACATTTTCCCATGTCATCAAATATTCAACAAATAAAACACAATATGTTAATGATTCAGTACTACTCGGTCATAAAAGTAGACCATAATTTACTTTTATAATGCCCCCATCTTTGGACATTTGCATGGGGCTGGTTTTTCAACATTATACACAATCTTCTGATGCACACTTTGTGGTAAAATTTCTAACACATCTAACACATATGTTTGTTGAGAATAGATGATTAGGTTGCAGAACAATGGGTGAAAGAATGGGTACATCTTTAAGACTTTCGATACATAGTAACAACTTGCTCCCAAGAAATATTATGTTATTTTTAAATCTCACAAGCAGTTGCCAGCGCTGAGAATTACAATGTGCTCTTCCACTTAGATAAGTAAAAATAGTATCTATGCTTGTGCTAATGGATATTTCCTGACTGAAATGAATGAATGAAATGCACTGATTCAAAGCATTAGGAAGGGCAGAGAACACAAACATGATGCACAAGCCACATTCCCTGGATTTATAAAGATTATATTCTAGAACTCTGAGGGTAGGGAGAGGAAAAGTTCTCTCCCAAGAGAAGTTCAGAAGTATGATAAATATTAAGTCAAGTGTGATAACTGCATAAGAAAAACAGACACACAGATTCAGACATGGGACAACTCACCTTTGGCTGGGGGAACTAAGAAGTGTTTCAAGGAGGGGGAGTGCACTTGCCATGGGTTTGGGGACATTTCCTCGTCCTTACAGGAATCTATCTAGAAGACCAGTGTTTAGATGGTCCTGGGGTCCCACTTTTTTCTCCCTCCACTGACCTTAGTTGCCCACCCATCTACACAGACTGAGAAGTTTGGCTAATGCTGCCTTTATAAACAGCATGTGACACCAATCAACAACAGCTTCCTCTTCAAGCTTGATTTCATAACCTCTCCAACATGCTTGATCTCCCTCCACGGTCCAAGAAGTGATGCATTCAAGGTCCCTCCCTGCCTTGGGGGCAGCGCACTGGCCCTAGCTGAGTATAGTCAAGATTTTCCCAACACCAAGGAACAAGCAGTGTCCAGCCATGGCAAGGCCTTCTGGTCACAGTCCTCAGGTTAATGTGTTATTCTTTGTGTTTACAAAAAATAAGTTTCAAGAAATTAGAGTTACTTAAAAATGTGTTTATGAATTGCCAGAAGTAATTATATAAAATATAAAACACATTGTGGATATTTTTATTTTATCACAAAGGAGTCAGGGAAGGACTGATCTGTTTAGTAAGAAATATTTTGCTCATTAGCTGGTGACATCATTGCCTTCTGAAATTAGGAGATTTTTGTCAGCATATGGAAAAAAAGATGAGATTCCATCCTGCTCCCAGAGGTGCAGTGTAACACTGAAATAATCTCTCTGGCAGTTTCAAAATTAACTAGTTGTCGCCAGATGTGAAGAAAGAGGAGGAGGAGGCAGAAGAGGAGAAGATAATTACAAGACACTTTTATTTGGAAAGAGTATGTGAGAATTTGAGGTAACAGTACCATACCCTAGGGACAAAGGCTTGTCAGCACTTAATTCACTTAAGAAACTGTTTAAAATCTTAACTATGAAATCAAAGCAGCAGTAAATGGATGTTACATTCCACAATAAACTTTATTCTATTTCTTACACTCATGAACTTCTTGAATTGCTTTTAACCACCCCCATATAACGTTGCTACTTTCCCCAAAAGGTGGAGGGAGAAAGTAAAAGATTTCAGGAGTCCTACAGCCAAGTCTAAGGAGACTAAGGATATGGGTGAGCCCACCCACCCCAATTGTACAAGATGCCATGGAGCAAAAAAAATGCCTTTCCTTCCCTGAAGGAAGAGGGATGGGTGGTAAGTGGAGGAAAGGGAACTGACTTCCCCTTCACTCTGTAAGTCTTCAGAAGATTTTTCTGCCTGGGACTATGCCCACTGCCCACAGGTCAGAGAGCTCGCTGTTCATATTAAATAGGCTAAGGTAACCAAGTTGCACCAAGAAGGTAGCAACAGTTCTACGGGTCCCTCTGTTAAGAGTGGGGCTATGGTGTCAGGCACACTGAAGAAAAAATGCCAAACCCACACATTCCCAAGGGCATTAGACTCTCACATAGCCCTGGTGCCATGGAAAAAGGATGATTCAGAACAAGACTGCCAAGTAGGGCAATTACATATGCAGTGAGGCTCCAGTTTCTGAAGCTGATGGAAGTGTTCATCCCAGAAGTGGTAAGTTCCTAAGGGACTGGGTGGTGTTTGCAAAGTCACATTACTTTTATGGCCTCTTTGACTGACTGACTCATAGATCAGGCATGATGACTTCTTGGACAGGGCTCCCAAACAACCTTGTCTTGGCAAATGACAATGTAGAAATACAGAGAACTGGTGAAGTCAAAGGGCAATGGAGGGAAGGTGCAGACACTAAGTCCTTTCCTCCAACCCGAACTTATGCTACCAGGTCAGCAGTCACCTGTTGAAACTAGAAGCCCAATGTCAACCCCTAAAGTCACAATCTACAATCTTAACATAATTCTCCTTTTGTCTGCAGAATAAACAATAAGCAAATTCACTCCAAGTTCCATATTGAAGAAAGCAGAATCCCTGACTTTAAAAAGGAATCATTTAGGGCTAGAAAGGTTTTTGGGGTTATCTAACTGGCAAAACTATCAGGTCACAATCTCTGCTGAACACTGAACCACAAAACATCCTTCTCACAACAACTAACAAAATAAGCAACAGCCACTCCCCACTTACTACAAACTAGAAAAACATTCTACCAAGAGCACCCAAACAAGGAAAGATAATTAATCTAATGTATTAAACTTCCAAGACTGAGGTAAGAAAAAAATTTCTGAAGGTCACTGGAGAAGGCCCCCACTTCTTCAAAAGCCAGACTGGCACGAATCCAGAAAATTCTTTCATATAATCCCTAATCTAGCAAAATAAGCAACAGCCACTCCCCACTTACTACAAACTAGAAAAACATTCTACCAAGAGCACACAAACAAGGAAAGATAATTAATCTAATGTATTAAACTTCCACGACTGAGGTAAGAAAAAAATTTCTGAAGGTCACTGGAGAAGGCCCCCACTTCTTCAAAAGCCAGACTGGCAGGAATCCAGAAAATTCTTTCATATAATCCCTAATCTAGAAGGAAGGAAACTGCATGGCTCTTTATCTTCTTTTAACCTAGGAGTGATAGAAATGGCTACAGAGAGCAGCAATGAGTGAAAAGACAATAGTAAGGCTGATTTTAATTGAAATAAAGCCTCGAGAACTCACTACGAATTGAAGAAATGAATTAAAGACAGAATGACTATGCCCCACCAATACTCCAGCCATGAACCAAGTGGCATGAACTGAGATACTGGACAGCACATTAACACAATCTCAAGAGAGAGAAGGCAGAGCCCAGGAATCCCACTGAAGACCACATTCCACCATTTCCCTACCAATTACATCAGACTGTAGAAATAATAAACATGAGTGGACCACAGAATAAAGCTCTTGCAAGAAGGGGAAAAAAATTCATTGTCACATAGCATGGCAAATGAAAAATAACCCTCATTATATCAGCAGAAATAGAAAATGTGACTAGAGCCACCCAAGCATAACCAAAGTGTATGTGGGGGGGTGGGGGCAGAAAGCATGAAAACTATTTAAATAAACTACGGCAAGGAGGGGGAAAAAGAGAAAGCATACAAAAAGACAAAGATCCAACTTTTGATCCCATTTTTCCATCAGGAGAAAATATAACTCAAGGAACAGGAAGAAATTCCTAACAGTTGCTTCACTCTATAAAATAATTTAACAAGAAAATGAATCCAGTTAAAGGAGAATTCAAAGACAAGAAGAAAAACATAAATGATATGAATTCAAAAGTTGCAGACATAAAGAAATAAAGGGCTAAAACAACCTATTACAGAACCAATTATAAATAAGAATGAGCAAAGAATAGAGCCTGTATCCTAGAAATCAAAATATTGATATAGAGAAAAGTTTCAAATTACTTAAGTCAATTTTCTCATATTACCCAAGTTTTAAGATTTACTCATCTCTTCACGTAGACCTTTGACTTTGCTGCTTCCTCTACCTGACACATATCTCTCTTACTTCTCCTGGAGAACTCTTACTCAGATTCAGTCACCTTCTCTAGGAAAGTGTCCCAAACTTTCCTGGCTGACTCTTAATTGACTTTCTTTGTGCACCTATGGCACTAGGTAATTAAGTCCACAGCCATTAAGTCTACAACCAGGCCATCCATTAGTCTGTCTCCTCTTCTCAAACATAAGCTCCCTGTGCACAGAAACTGGCACATGGTAGGTACTCAATAAATGTTTGCACAATGAATGAATAAAAGAATGTTCAAATGGCATTCTTCCACCTACAGTCTGGATCAAATGTCCATGGCAAGAAGTGCTTTACATCTTTTTAGGAGCTAATTATGCAATGCTATTAGCATTATACTAGTAACAGTACAATCAACTTTGGAACATTGGAGGGTGTAGTATGGCATAAAGAGGGAAAGGAAAAAAGACAGAAGAGAATAAAACAATATTTTTACAGAAATAATTCTGATGAATTAGAATTTGGGTATGTTAAAGTATTGCCTTCCAAATGAGTGTCATTGTCTGCTGGCTGACTCTAGTTCTGAGAGCTGTTGATATAATGTGTGACTGTGGTCACAGAACTCAAACAGACTCTTAACAAGTGATGGGCAGCCTGTGATTTCAATAAGCTGCCTTAGGTTGGAAATGGCCCTCATTCTGGATCCTGTTCATGAACCACAGTGGCACTTGGGTATCTCTAACCCCCCTATTAAATAAGGCTTGGCACCAGGGCAAATGACTTGATGAGGAGTTGACGTGATGAATCAATAACACTGAACAAGTGACGGAAATCGTCTCTTGTCCCCAAACTCCCTCAAGTTGCTCCCAAGAGCAAAATAAGAAACTGGTATTGCAAATCTAAATGCCAATCCCTAACCCAGGTTAGTACAAATATCTGTATTAGATATAATCATCTAGCAGTGGAAACGTGATATAACCTAATTGGTATTCATATATTAGGTTGGACAAACAAAATTGCCATTTTTATANCTTCTCAAACATAAGCTCCCTGTGCACAGAAACTGGCACATGGTAGGTACTCAATAAATGTGTGCACAATGAATGAATAAAAGAATGTTCAAATGGCATTCTTCCACCTACAGTCTGGATCAAATGTCCATGGCAAGAAGTGCTTTACATCTTTTTAGGAGCTAATTATGCAATGCTATTAGCATTATACTAGTAACAGTACAATCAACTTTGGAACATTGGAGGGTGTAGTATGGCATAAAGAGGGAAAGGAAAAAAGACAGAAGAGAATAAAACAATATTTTTATAGAAATAATTCTGATGAATTAGAATTTGGGTTAAAGTATTGCCTTCCAAATGAGTGTCATTGTCTGCTGGCTGACTCTAGTTCTGAGAGCTGTTGATATAATGTATAATGGGTGACTGTGGTCACAGAACTCAAACAGACTCTTAACAAGTGATGGGCAGCCTGTGATTTCAATAAGCTGCCTTAGGTTGGAAATGGCCCTCATTCTGGATCCTGTTCATGAACCACAGTGGCACTTGGGTATCTCTAACCCCCCTATTAAATAAGGCTTGGCACTAGGGCAAATGACTTAATGAGGAGTTGACATGTGATGAATCAATAACACTGAACAAGTGACGGAAATCGTCTCTTGTCCCCAAACTCCCTCAAGTTGCTCCCAAGAGCAAAATAAGGAACTGGTATTGCAAATCTAAATGCCAATCCCTAACGCAGGTTAGTACAAATATCTGTATTAGATATAATCATCTAGCAGTGGAAATGTGATATAACCTAATTGGTATTCATATATTAGGTTGGACAAACAAAATTGCCATTTTTATAGGTCAAAAGCTGCCTAATATCTCCAATTTCACAGGGTTCAACCTAATAAAAGAAACAACAGGCCAAATTACATCCAAGAGCTACCTTCACTTTAAAAAAATTCAGGTAGGTACCCTCAGATTATGTAGGACCTGGATATTTTGTCATTATTTATTTTTCTTCACGTGACCCTTGATACGTCGAGGAAAATCTGCAGCCAGCACCCTAAACTGCCTGCAACTGTACAAACCAATGAAGATAGAGATGAACCTGGTTAATTTCTGAGATGCAAAGAGCCAAACTTCCAATTATTTCTGGGCCTGCCATGAGAGCGTCCTCCAATGTAACAGGTATGGGAGCCACGCACACACTCACTGAGGCCACCTTATCAACACCGTTAGACCCTAGACAATTTCCGAACAATTAACTGCTTATTCTTCACCAACAGTACTCCTGAAGCCAAACAGGCTTACTGAAATCATACCGGACCCACCCTTAAACGCACTTGCACAGTAATGCCTTCTGACACAGAAAACACACTGATTATGTGTTCGGTAAAAGCATAAGCAAGTAAACGTGTACTTTTACTTTAAGTTTATTCTGACGGTTGTAGCCTATCTGCTGATACATAAACATAAATCATTGCTACCATCTTAATGGCATGTACAAAAATAGCACTTTTATGGGAACTCAAGCATTTTAAGAATGACAGTTGATGGGAAGGGCAGAAGATGTTCACACGAAATACTAGAAGCTAACAGCTGCTCGGTATTTACTTTGCGCTATTTAACCTGTGCAGTATCCTTATGGGGCAGACACGATGGGCCTGTTTTCTAGATGAGGAAACTGAAGGACAAAGAGAGCAGGCGACTTGCCCACACACACAGAGCTAAGAGGTGGGACAGCTGGGATATTAGCCCAAGTGCTGGCTGAAGCCTGAATTAACCAGGTTCCCCCTCCTGCCCACACTGGGCAAAGGCCTGGTTTCTAGAGGCCAGGAGAGGCAGGAGTCTCTCCTCTTCTTGTCTAACTTTGTTTAAACATGGTGATCTTAAGGAACCCAGCAAATACATGCCTCCAACTTTGGCCCTTGTCCCAGGCTGAAGGCTGGGAATGGGAGAGCAGCAGGGAAAAAATGACAAGAAGTCACCTAAGCAATGGCCCTCGGGCAGCTTATATCCAGTTGGAACAGAATTCATATTTCTCAAAAGACCATGTTATGTATGTTTTTCCAGTGGACTGATTTTGCCTCTAAATTCACCTTAAGCTGAGGATCTAAAGAACCACTACTTTTACTGTTTTAATGGGAATTTTAAGACGTCCCTATTTTACTATCATTTTAGTTTCAGAAATACCATTTTATTATTATTTTTTTTTCCTTTTTGTCTTTTTTAGTGTCCGGCATCGGATCGCAACCCTCAGTGTCGCGCCCGTACTGGACCAGGACCGGCAACGGGACCGCAACCCTCGGTGTTGCGCCCGCACCTCGCTCAGCCAGTGAGCGGGAACCGGTCTGTATGTGGGATCCGAACCCTCGGTGGGAGCACCGCCGCGCTCCCAAGCGGCACACTGTAACAGTGCGCCACCGGGCCGGCCACCGGGCCAGCCGAAATACCATTTTATTAAAACATAAGTACAGAGTAATATTTCCTTCTGTACACTCCTACCCAGCCAAATAAAATGGACATTTATAAAAATTATATGAATAATCATCAGAGGGCTTCAAGTATATGCTAAAAGATCAGAATTGATAAAAGTTATTTTGAACAAAGTTACATTTAGAAAAATTTAGGAAAGAGTTGATTATTTGAGCACCATGTAACACAGCATGGTGTAAAGAATTACTGATACCTGTCCCAAGGACACAGGACTTAAAGCCCTCTGGTAAACTGCTGCTAGGTCTTGTTTTTCCTTCTTTCTCCTGGTCATATTACAATTCAAAAGAGTAAACACTTCTGTGTGATAAACAAAGACTAAAGCCCACAACCAATCATCCCATGTTTAAGCCTAGCTAATATAATGATTAAAGTTCCAACGAGCAGAATCATTTTCTAGCCATAAATCAGAAAGCATTTTGCCAATTAAAACCCTTTTAATTGAAACCCACACACTGAGAGTTAAGAAAAAATTCTCTAGGAAAAGAGATACAACAGAAAAAAAGTAAACACCACTAAAAGCAAAGAGTTTAAGCATTTTGTCAATTAAAACCCTTTTAATTGAAACCCACACACTGAGAGTTATGAAAAAATTCTCTAGGAAAAGATATACAACAGAAAAAAGTAAACACCATTAAAAGAAAAGAGTTTATTCAGAAATATAAGTATTTTTATACCCTCCTTTAAATTTCCTTATCATAAAACACAATAATACAAGACAAAGAAGACAGTAGAAACAAGCCAACCGTTTTCTTGGAGATATCTTCATGGTACCTATAATGCATCTTCACATAATTTATGCATCTAATAAATATTCACTGTCATCCAACTCAGCAAAAATATGAAAATCATATATATATATATATATTTAAATTTCCAGAAATATTAATAGGTGAGAGAAGACTTTGTAAATTCATCATGTGCTGTCATAAAGAAAAAAGGCTTTTTGGGGTTAGATTTCTCTAAATGAGGAAGCTAATGATACTGGTTTATGTTTTCTTTTAACACCATTAGAATATGAAACTTCTGGGCCGGCCCGGTGGTGCACTGCTACAGTGCGCCGCTTGGGAGCGCAGCGGCGCTCCCGCCGAGGGTTCGGATCCCACATACAGACCGGTTCCCGCTCACTGGCTGAGCGAGGTACGGGCACAACACCGAGGGTTGCGATCCCGTTGCCGGTCCCGGTCCGGTACGGGCGCGACACTGAGGGTTGCGATCCGTTGCCGGACACGAAAAAAGACAAAAAGGAAAAAAAAAAAGAATACGAAACTTCTAATAAAGTTTAACATACAGATATTATATAAAAGTTCCCTCTAGTAAAAGAAACATATTCAGAGTAAACACATCAAAAATAGCCAATTTTTTAAACATTGGTTGCAATCTAGACTACCAGGCTCCAAAAGGAGCAGGATTTACAGGTAGAAGGTGCAGCCACTGGCTGAGCACGGTGCGGCCAGTCTCAAAAAGGACAAAAAAAAAAAAGAAGGTGCAGCCACTCTTCTCCAAAAGGAGTCAAAACACAGAATGTTCAGGGCCAGCCCTTGGCTCACTTGGGAAAGCGTGGTGCTGACCACAACAAGTCAAGGGTTAAGATCCCCTGACCGGTCATCTTTTAAAAAAAATAATAAAACAACACAGAATGTTCTGGGCACCCATGAGCATATGCACTGCTCTCCTACCACATTCTCTATAAAGCAATTAAATTTAAATCTTTAGCCTTTTCTTTTGCCATAAAAGAAATTAAGCCACTCACCACAAGAACCACTAAAAAGTCACTTTGTGGGATGCTCTGGCTTTTGGCACATATCAGAATTGTTAATGATCTTTTAGGAAGTTCTAGTTTAGACTAAGGCTGTGGCAACCTCTCCTTCCAAAACACCAAATCTGAATCCTCCTGCTTGAAGACCACGTCTGCTATTGAGGCAGGTGAAATGACTTTGGAAAACCTAAGTAAAATCTGGCTGCTGAAGATAAATAAGTTTCTGGTTTATAATTTTAGAAAGCCCCCAGAGCTTTAACAGATGCCAACCAAAACACCTCATAATATGGAGATAGTTTAGTCGAGACCTTGAAAGTCCTCAGCCTAAGTAAAATCTGGCTGCTGAAGATAAATAAGTTTCTGGTTTATAATTTTAGAAAGCCCCAAAAGCTTTAACAGATGCCAACCAGAACACCTCATAATATGGAGATATTTTAGTCGAGGCCTTGAAAGTCCTCAATCAAGGAAACACTTAAAATAGCTTTTCGTAAAAAGTGAAGGAAATGACCATGTGGCATTCTGTCTCTGTGGCCCAGAGTTTTGGACACAGTTCGATCACATGGCTCTCCTGTACCTCAGACCAGGTCAGTGGTAAAGATACATTTATATTTGGAATGAAAAGCTCTGAAGGGAGGCACACACGACATAAGGTATTATAATACAGCAGGTATAACATTATAACATTCTTCATGCAAATATCTCTCAACTCTAAATCTCCCCAAATGTAAAAGTGATCAATTATAGAATAATGACTTGCTTTATAAAATAACTCACTTCACAAAAACATTTCACTGCAGTTGTTTCATCCTAGTAAGAAGCTCCATCTGCAGAAACACAATTCTAATTTTTCTGGAACACACTTTGTATGAACTGAAGCAATAAAAGGGACCAAAATAATGTTGCAATGGCCTCTACAAGCTCTTGTGCTGTCACTGTTGTTGCTTGAATTTTTTTTTACACATTGTATGTTTTGAAAATTATTTAGATAACACCATAGTCAAATAATTAGAGTTTGACATTTTGGGGAATGATCTTTCATTGCAAGCATTTTCATTGATATTCAAGCACCAGGTACAGATCATCAACTGTTACTCATTAGCTTTGCAAAAACATAAAACCTATGACTTACTCAAACTTATACCTTGAGTAAAAAAACTACAAAACTCAGTGAGGCAGAGAATAACACTTCTTTAAAGATTTTCTTAACCAGAAGGTAGACTGAACCTCAAGGCATAAAGTTGACAGCATAAAATGAGAACTCGTACCACCTTTCGCCTGGCAAGAGGCAAAAGAAAAACTAAATTTACCAAAATAAATTAAATAAAATATATTAAAATAAATGTTCAGATATTTAACAAAAAATCAAGTTAAGTTCTCCACCAAAAATTCTTTTGAAAAATTTTAACACTCCCAACCTAAGTTTATTATTAATGAAAAACAGCACAGAACAGATTCTTCTCTGGCAAAGAGAAGACTATTTTTCACTTCCCCTGGTAACTATCTTTAGCACTTTACTCTCTTGGAAACTAGGAATGTGCACATGGATTTATTGTGAGGCAACACACAATTATCTAATGTCAGTTATGGGGGTGGGGAAGCCTATGAAATCAATGCAAATGAAATCCTAAGGCATGACAGGCATCAATATAAGCATTGAGGTCTGGTGACAAAGGCCTTATGATCCCTGAAACTTTCATGGCCTGGGCATTCCTGACTAGAGCCAGTGGGCTATTTACATCTCAGTGTAGAAAGGAATGGAAAGAAACTGAAAAGCCCTGACCCTCACACAAAAGATAATCAAAGTGCCTATCCCATGGTGGCTGAAGTAGGACACATCGGGAATTATCTAAAATTAATTGCTCTGCTATGGAGGCAGATCTGAAATAATGAGAAGAAATATCTTGGATGGAGTTTCTGGCCTAGTCTCCATAACAACATAAAACAGGCTAAACTCAGGGTAAGAGGGTCAAGAGTCATATACAGTAGGATTACAAGCAGGTTCAAGCAAACTCTAGTCACAATGGTGACCGGTGGTAGTTCTGAACAGCACGACTAGAAGTAGACACGGGTGACTGCAGAAAGTCAACTGGCAAAATACACGGGGTAACTATTTCTGCTTCAGAAAACTCTCCCCGTTTGCTGAATAACCTACACCTCTCAGCAAAAAGTGAAGTCACTCTTTAGAGCTTCTGGAAGATTGTGCCCTAGAGGAGGAAGGCTATTTTATTTCCGGCCCTTGGTCTGACTGGAACAAGCTGAATTTATTTTTGAGCCATCTGTGAAGACACAGCTTGGTAAGAAGTTAATAACGTAAATGTGTATGTGGAATCTTGAATCTGTGTGCACGTGTGGGTGTGACTTTAACCTCTGTATTTTCTCCTTGACTTTCCTGTCTTTCTCCTTCACTTTTGTACGTAAATGTGTATGTGGAATCTTGAATCTGTGTGCACGTGTGGGTGTGACTTTAACCTCTGCATTTTCTCCTTGACTTTCCTGTCTTTCTCCTTCACTTTTGTACCCCAAACAAAGAAGACATAAATAAATGAAAAGATATTCCACATTCATGGATTGGAAGACTTCATATTGTTAAAATGACAACACTGTCCAAATCAATATACAAATTCAATGCAATCCCTATCAAAATCCCAATGGCATTCTTTTTTTTGGCAGAAATAGACAAAACCATGCTAAAATTCATATAGAATCTCAAGGGACCTCAAATAGCAAAACAATCTTGAAAAAAAAAAAACAAAATCGGAGGCCTCATTCTTCCCAACTTCAAAACTTACTACAAAGTTCCAGTAATCAAAACAGTATGGTACTAGCAAAGGACAGACATATAGACCAATGGAATGAAATAGAGAACCCAGAAATAAACCCTCATATACACAGTTGGCTAATTTTCAAAAATGGTGCCAACTATTCATTGAGGAAAGAACAGTGTTTTCAACAAATGGTTCCAGGAAAAATGAATATCCACATGCAAAAATATAGTTGGACCCATATATTACATCATATACAAACATTAACTCAAAGTGGGTCAAAGACCTAAACTTAAGACCTAAAACTACAAAACCCTTAGAAGAAAACATACGGCAACATCTTCATGATACTGGATTTGGCAATGATTTCTTGGATATGACATCCCAAGCACAGGCAACAACAAAAACAAAACAGATTAACTTAATTTCAAAATTAAAAACTTTTGTGCATTGACAACACTATCAAAAGAATGAAAAGGCAACCCACAGAACGGGAGAAAATATTTATACATTGTTTATCTGATAAGGGATTAATATCTAGAATATATAAAGATCTCCTACAACCCTACAATAACAAAACAAAACACAATTCAAGAATGGGCAAAGGACCTGACATTTATCCAAAGAAGACACATGAATGGCAAATAAGCATTTAAAAAGATGCTTAACGTCATTATCAGTAGGGAAATGCAAACCCACAATGAGATACCATTTCATACCCATTAGGATGTCTATTATCAAAAAAAGGGAAAATAGCAAGTGTTGGTGAGGAAGTAGAGAATTTGGAACTTTTTTGCAGCTACTATGGAAAACAGCACAGCGGTTCCTCAGAAGGTTAAACACAGAATTATCATATGATCTAGACATTCTAACCCTAGATGCGTCCCCAAAAGAACTGAAAGCAGGGACTCAGAGATACTTGTACACTAATGTTCAGAGCAGCATTGCTCACAATAGCCAAAACGTAGAAACAACCCAAGTTTCCACCAACAGATGAATGGATAAACAAAATGTGGTATACAGATAAAATGGAATATTACTATCCTTAAAAAGGAATTGAGTTCTGATACATGCTGCAATGTGGGTAAACTTTGAAAACATTATGTGGGTGAAATAAACCAGTCACAGAAGGACAAATATTGTATGATTCCACATATATGGGGTACTTAGGGTAGGCAAATTCATAGAGACAGAAAGTAGAATGGTGGTTGCCAGGGGTTGGAGAGAGGAAAGAATAGGGAGCTGTTGTTTAATAGGTATAAAATTTTCAGGGGGATGATGAGAAACTTCCGGAAGTGGATTATGGTGCTGGTTGCACAGCAATGTGAATGTATTTAATGATATTAAACTGAACGCATAAAAATGGCTAGTATGTAAATTTTATATTACATACAAGGACACTTCAAAAGCTTGGAGAAAAATAGAATTAAAAAATATTACAAATCCTTTCATGAACTTTCTGACATATTCTCGTACACTCTACTACAATTAAAACAAAAACCCCAGCATGAATAGCACTATTCTGACTGTAGCTGAGTCTCTATCAGGTAGAGAAAACTGAGTAACCTGTAAGAAGAGATACCGCTTTGCAGAGCCAGGTGGGAGTTGTGAAAACAAATTCAAAAGAAATTGTGTGGGCTGTCCCTTAGTAGTAGAGGTGGTGCAGATCCTCAAGAAATGGCAAACTTACATTGCAGTTCGAGGAGCCATCAAACGTCGGGTAGGAACCGTCTGGCCAGTCAGCAGGGTCCAAGGTAGCTGACTGCCGGTTCTGCGCCTCGTACTCTTTGAGCTGCAGCAAGAAGAAACAGAAGATTGAGATGGAAATAATGGCCAAGCACGGTCAACCAAGCAGCAGAGATCACTTTGGGCACCTTCTTCATGCCAGTGTGGGTGACTAAGTTTTCCAGAAGCAGCCAGGTGGGAGTTGTGAAAACAAATTCAAAAGAAATTGTGTGGGCTGTCCCTTAGTAGTAGAGGTGGTGCAGATCCTCAAGAAATGGCAAACTTACATTGCAGTTCGAGGAGCCATCAAACGTCGTGTAGGAACCGTCTGGCCAGTCAGCAGGGTCCAAGGTAGCTGACTGCCGGTTCTGTGCCTCGTACTCTTTGAGCTGCAGCAAGAAGAAACAGAAGATTGAGATGGAAATAATGGCCAAGCACGGTCAGCCAAGCAGCAGAGATCACTTTGGGCACCTTCTTCATGCCAGTGTGGGTGACTAAGTTTTCCAGAAGAAAGAAGATAAATACTCTACCCTGGAATTTTCATCTAAATCAAACAGAAAGACACAACAACTCTTTGTATCCAGCATCCCAAAAAGAACCTTGATTTTCCCCCTCCAACATCCTCTAACATCCAAACTCATCTTTCCGCAGTTTAGTGATAGTGTGAAAACAGAAATCATTTAAGGTTTGGCCTCTGAATTACCTTCCCATGTATATAAAGTCAAAAACATACACTCCTTCTGTAGAAAGAGACAATGGCATAGACTACAGATAAATTAGTAGAACAGGTGGAAGTGCGAAACTGATTTTAAAAAATCACTTGCTTTCTTCTTCAATTACCTTCCCATGTATATAAAGTCAAAAACATACACTCCTTCTGTAGAAAGAGACAATGGCGTAGACTGCAGATAAATTAGTAGAACAGGTGGAAGTGCGAAACTGATTTTAAAAAATCACTTGCTTTCTTCTTCGAGACTGCTTCAAGTTGCTAGTTCAATGTTATCACCTACGAATGTTTTGGGGTTTATTGGGGACCACTGAGAATGGGGAGGAAAATAACAAGACAACCGGGAAGTTTAGGTTTAGAAACTAGTAAATTTCTGGTTTTTGAAAAACAGAGAAAGTGAAATTCTATATGGAACTGAGCAAATTTAATTTAGCAAAATCAGATGAATGATCTGTCAGAGTGTGCCAAATTCCAGGTGTGTTTCTAAAAATTTCTAAAACATAGAAATTGAACTCTGCTGCGTAATACAAGTAAGTTGTCAATGCATTAAAATCCTATTATAAAGCAGTTTTTAGATATGAAAAACTGTTTAAGACATTGATTCAAACATGTTCCATGAACCAAGCGACTTAAAAACAGAAATGGTCTGAACGCATGTGATGGTGTCTGGACAGTCCTCAGCCACTAGAGTGTGTGTGGCAAAGCCACCACCCTGACAATTACCCCTCCAGGACAAAGCAACTGTCCCAAGAGTTATTTCTACCTACGAAATTCTTTTCTGAATGTATATGTGTGAGGAGGTAAGCAGTATTGATTATCAGGTAAGAGCGTGGACACAGAGCCAAATTCTAGCTGAGAGCCCCAGGGAAAAATCACTTAACCCCTCCACGTTTGAGTTCCTCCACCTGGAAAACAGGGACGATGATAAATCTATCTCACTGGGTTGTTACCAGAATTAAGGAAGATGAGGCAGCAAAGCTCTTAGTACACTGTACCCACATAATAGAGGTATTATTACACATTGTTATCACCCTTGTGGTTTCAGACAAAGCTCAGAGTTCACATTAACCCCGCATGGCCACACTTTTTGCTATTTGGAGACATGTTCAAACTTTTTGCTATTAAGTGCACTAATCATTTTAATCTTTCTAGTACATTAAGAACACATATTGTGTTCTAATCTTTGTATCTATACCGTATGTACTGAAATTCTCCTTTCTTCTGGGTATTTTTATTTCTGAAATGCTACATTCTCCCTGTATGATCAGGAATAGCTGCCAGATGGAAAATGACTTATCAGTTTTTCTCCAGGTTGTAACTCCATTTTTATACTCAACCTCATCCCCAACTACTAGGAGCCACTAAATAAGCTTCATCTTCAATGAAAAAATATACAAATTCCTAACTAGTCAATCATAAATAGACTTAATTTTTTTCCTGCCATATGTCCATCTCCATCATTGACTTTGGGGCCTAAAAGTACATGTGCTTCTTCTGATACAGATTTTAATTCTGTGCCCTATCCAAACTTAACTGTTTTTTAAATTATACTAATTACAAAAATGCTGTGTTTTAAAGTTATAAAACAAGATCTCTAAAAAATTTTTAATGTACATTGTACAGGGAAAAAACAACTTGGTTATTACTTATGCAATTACATTTTTATATTCTACTTTGCTTCACTTTTTATTTAATTATAATTTTATGAAGGAATGGCAATTTATGATTTCCATTTGAGAATTTACACATTTTAAAGCAAATCTGTAATGTTTTACATTAATTCCAGAAGTTATAAAATAATGACATTTAAACGTGTGTGTGTGTCTGTCTGTCTGTCTGTCTGACCTAAGTGGAAATACCCCCCTCATCTGCTACTTTGCTAGTCTCATTGTTTTCTCACAGGTGAAGTTCATGACATGATTCTTAGAGGGATGGTCATCTTTAGCAGATTAATGTTTATTCTCTCTTAGAAACCTTTAGGGAGAGATTTTGTAATGTTTTGATGTCTACTAGTACTCATTGTAAAGAACTATACCAAATCTAAATCCCTTACAGCTGCAAATTTAATTTACTTCCTTCTAATGTGTCCCCAGTAGAGATTTTTAAAAAACAAACAAATAAAATACTCTTGAGTACATCCTGAATATGTACAGTTTAATAACCCTTCAGACACTTGAGGATAGTGATTAGGTCCTTTTCTTCTTCTCTGAAATAAATCCTTTCCAACTTCTTCCCATGGGACCAATTTTTAGAAACCTCCTTTGAACTCTATGAGACACTTTCTGTGCCCAAGTCTCTGTGATTGATACACAGTAGCTACTACAAGGAAATGATTCCATGACACATATAGGTCCGCAGTTCATAATTTTGTCCTCTGGTATAGCAGATGCCCAGATCACCTATCCCTTGGCTATTTATAGGTATGGATTCACATCTGCACCCTGCTCTGGAGAACACAACAGATGGGAGCTGTCTCCCCAGACACACCTAGAAGACAGCTCCCCTCTCCCCAGTCAGCATTCAGACACATTTCCCTGGCAGGACGAACCCTACAATGCACTTCACCTTCCAGACCCCCCCACTCCCTGTGGGATCAGGCTGAGCCTAGACTTCTACAGACACCATATGTCTGTCCAGTTTCTTCCTCTGCCCTCCTGTTTCCCTCTCACACTTAGAGATTTCTCTTGAAAGCCTCCATTCAATAAGCCACTTGCACAATTCCCATCTCAGGCTCTGCTTTGAGGAAACCTTACAGAAGACACCTAGCATTAATTGAAGTTCACAGTGCTAAAGCATCAGCAACAATGACAAACATTAAGTGTTGTGTTTTGTTTTGTTTTGTTTTCACTCTCCTAAGGACTTTACTTAGGATTTATGGAACCAGACATGTACCTCTCAGATGGATAGATATATGATATTTGGTAATTAGATCACATTACATGAGCAGTCTTTCCCCAGAAGCATCTGTTACTTCATCACCTGTCAAAGGGCGCCCATCCTTGTAAGTAGAATCTAGTAAAGTTTGGAGACTGTCACCAATTTTTTCTTCTATTTGCATTTCTGGATTGCCTGATAGACAACATTCTTGACCTCTCGATGAGCTCTGTGGCTATGTCTGAAACTAGGCAAAGGCCGCCAACCAGGAAGCAGCCAGGCTGCACGACTGAGACCTCCATCCAAATCTGCATACAAGCTGTGCCACCTTCTCACTGAATTGACCTCTGATGTCCTTTCCATGTAAACAATGGCTAGATGTCAAAATTATGAGCTCAGGAAGAGCTTCAAACTATTTTTTTTCCCACTTCTTCCCCAACTTTTTAAGTATTCCTTTATTTCTTTTTCAGTTATAGAAAACATGCTGTCTAAGTGGACTATATTAAGGCCACTTATTAACATTCTCTCTTGCTCCAAGAAAACCAGATCGGGCACATCACATGCAACTTCCTTCCCAAACACAGGTGTTGTGAGAAGACCGTTGGCAACTTCTTCATTCAGATCTTCACTTTCACTAGTGCAGCAGCATCACTCCCAAGAATATAAGGCACTGTCCTGCTCACCATGGTAAAACTAAATACAGGCCCATACTTCTCATATGCATTTCCTAGGAATTCAATTCAACCTTTCCTACATGCTATGGCATGGCCAAGGAATGAGATTGGTGAGAAAATATATGGCGGACTTTTTGCCCCAGCTGGCAGCTAGGCCAGGTGGTCGACCGCATGGTGAAGCAGATGGACCAGGATGGGGATGAAGGTGCAGGTGACATGGGCAGAAGGTTGGCACATGTCACCTGCTCCATCACCTGCCCAAACATCAACCTGCTCCTCTGCAGTTAAGTCCAGGAACACCATTCCTGCCACTGCTGCCACTTCATTCTGGAAGTCTCTGAATCAAGAAATGGAAGCCAGCAGATGGGTGTCCCAGGGTGGTGCTGGCTCCCAGGTATCCTGCTAAACCCACTCCCAACCTCCGCCCCTCGTAAGTGCTTTTTTTTTTTTTTGCATGTTCTCTCATCATCAAATTAAACATTTTTGTTTTTAAACTATTGAAGCTTAGAGTGAGGTACATGAAAATAAACTGAGTATGCTTGTCACTGTTACAAGGTTTCAGACCTTTAAGAGTCCACTTAATGGTTGCTATGGGTTGAGTTTTTGTACTCTCCAAAACTGATGTTGAAATCTGGTTGCAGGGGGGAAAATAAACTGAGTATGCTTGTCACTGTTACAAGGTTTCAGACCTTTAAGAGTCCACTTAACGGTTGCTATGGGTTGAGTTTTTGTACTCTCCAAAACTGATGTTGAAATCTGGTTGCAGGGGACTGGCTGATCAACTTAATTGGTTAGAGCATGGTGCTGATAACACCAAGGTCTGGAGTTCAATCCCTGAACCAGCCAGCCACACACACAAAAAATAATAATAATAATAAGGAAAAGAAAAGTGGTTGCTATTTGTGGCAGTGTTAGGAGGTGGGGCTTTGAGTGGAATTAACACTGTTATAAAAGGACAAGATTGGTCCCCTTTTGCCTCCTGGCTCTTCCACCTTCTGTCAAGTGACCATCTAGTCTTCCTCCCCTCCAGAGCACACAGTGTGCAAGGCGCCATCCTGGGAGAAGAGAATAGCCTCACCAGCCACCAAACCTTCCAGGGGTCTCCTTGATGTTACACTTCCCCATGAGCCTATATATTTCTGTCCTTTACAAATTACCCAGTGTGTGGCATTCTGTTATGGCAGCGCAAAATGGATTAGGACATTGGTAAAGATGTAACTCATTCAATGGTTCCTTAGTGATATGAAGGTTTTCGCAGTTTCTAAACCTACCTATTTACAACCTGTCTGCACATTACTAAGCCAATTGTTCAAAGTGAAAATCGAAGAATCAGTCAGCTTATTGGTCAACAGCAAAGCAGGAGATTTCTTCATAATTTGCTGCTTCACTATCATAAATGCTACTCCAGTATTCTAAAGGTTACTTGGGCTTTTTTTAGTGACTAATTTAACTCAAAGAAAAATAAAAAAGAAGACAGTAAACTGCAATTATTATTTACTTAGATATGAGTAATTTTAAGATGTTTTTAAGTAAATTTAAGGTAGAGGAAGCAAATTTTGAGATATCTTTGAAGCTTAATCTTTAGGTTATTCAAAGTTTGGGTTGTGAGGAATCTCAGAGAACTGATGTTTATAATTTTTGTAATGAATTTCATTTAATTTGATCTTTATTTAATAATATTTTACCATTGATTACATTCTTATCAATCTTTTCAAATGGCTTATGAATTTTGCAATGGCTTTCATGGGGTCATTTTCCTCATTAAAGTGGTCTACAGATCAAAAATATCTGCCATTCATTCATTCATGCAGTCACTGAATATGGGAGCTTCACCCTACAAGGTGAAATGCTTGTATGGAGTAAACAGAATGAAATAAACATTTTATTTACATGGGTACCTAATGGCCACTAAAATATCAGCAAAACAATACTCTTAATATTATATTCTTATATCCTCTGATGCTCCCGAACATTTTTAAATGTAAGGAGGCCAAGTACTCACAAATACAAACAAGCACCTGCACTCTTACCCTGGCCAGTGCCTCCTCAATGGTGATCATCTTTTCTTTAACCATCATCATGAGCTGAATGCGTTCTTCATCACTCATTGTTATCTCACTTGCAACGTATCCAACGTCTTCTCCTGGAGATTGAGGACAAAGAACCACAGGAATGAAAACAAGAATGAATGCCAGCCCTGAAAGTGTCATTTCGGGCTGGGGAAGGACGTCACTCAGGGGCACCATCTACAATGTACATATATGTTACTGATGGAGCAACAGGGTAGCAGAAACGTGCTGCTTTTTAGGAAGCCAGTGAGCACATCTCATTGGGAAACAGGCTCCAAGAACGTGTGGATGTTTCAATAGAAATCAATCCCTCAAAATGATCAGAGCTTTGGAGATGGAGCATCTGTCTAGTGGAGGAGTTTGGGAAGAAAGCTGACAGGCAGTTCCTCATTACAGGCAGGGCAGAGATGTCATTTAAACGCCAACTAGATCCAACAAGCATTCCACGGCTCCTCTGGCTGGGGGTTCTTCATTCTTCCTTTTGAAATACGCATGAGAAGAAAATATTTTTGCAGAGAAGTGGGAGCAAGCCCCTCAGTCACGACAGCGGAAAGGTCACACTGTCTAAGCCACAGCCTGGTAAAACCCTCCATTCCTGCTAAGCTATTTGGCCATTGTGGTTCCTCACAGGATAAGAGCAATAAATAAATCATGGAATGAAGCATGTTGAGCTCCCTGAAGGAAGGCACTGTACATGCCTATATCTGAAAGTATTACTGCCACCAATAGGTTTCCAAACTGTGAGGCAAAGTCAACTTCCAACTCAAAACTAAAGGCAGCCAGCACTGCAGAGGAAAAGAAAGCCCCCCCCTTACGTTCCTTCTAAAGTCTTTCCCTGCAAAGTGAACAGACTGCCATTGCCTCCCCTATGTGGGAGCATGCCGGCCAACAGGCAGCCTTTGCTCAGGCGTGGGGAAGGGTGTCTGTGACAGTGCGCTGTCCCTCGCAGACTGGGAAGACACCCCCCTTCCCGTCCATCACCCTTCTCCTCACACTGCACTAGCTTCTAGTGTCATTAGGATGCCTGCTGAGGGACAGAGTAATAGAGTCTGGCTGTTGACTTGTAGGAACCTGTTTCAGGGAGGGCCTACCTGGGAATTTATGTTTCCCTGTGTTTCCTGATCTTGTTTCCATTTATAATCAATCGGTCTAGAAATACCTCTCAGGTCCCCTTTGCCACTCATCTTCTTGTACAGGAAGAGTAATAGCATGTGCTGGGTGAGGACAGAAGCCTGCCAGTTTCATTCATTTACTATCTGTGTCGCCTTTAATAGCAGAAGAGGTGATGGGGAGTTGGTTGGGTTTTCAGAAACTCCACGTGAGCTGGTGGCAAACTGCTGTCTTTCTCCCTGTCTCCAAGTAATAGCATGTGCTGGGTGAGGACAGAAGCCTGCCAGTTTCATTCATTTACTATCTGTGTTGCCTTTAATAGCAGAAGAGGTGACGGGGAGTTGGTTGGGTTTTCAGAAACACCACGTGAGCTGGTGGCAAACTGCTGTCTTTCTCCCTGTCTCCTCTCTTTACCTCTCTTTCTCCTTAGCTTTCTTTCTAAGTAAGACTTCATCAGAATCCGAGGTTTATTTTGAATCATAAATGATCCTGGGTGTGTACCAAAAGGAAAAACTGGGAATGCTTAAGAATAGTTCCTTCAAAGCAAGACAACTTAAAAAAAGAACCACACTGAATGTCGCCAAGGAACCCAGGTGTCTCCCTGGCGTATGAGCTGTCCACGTCCATTTTTCTTTTATGAATAATTGGAGAGGCATTCTGTGCAGAGCAGGACACCAGGAGTTTGTAGAGGAAAACAGTGTCACTGGTGCCAACAAAAAATTCCCATTAATTGATAACCTTATTCAGCCAGACTGGAATCTGGAAGTGGTTGTGTTCCAGTTTCCTCTCTGAATGCTGGGGAAACATAAATTATGTAACTGGGCCGCCAAGGGAGGACATATTTACTTACTATATAAACAACAACAAAAGACACAGCCAAGAGCAGGGCAGACCCCTTTCACAAAGCGCCTGGGCAAATTCCCATGATGTCAGACCAAAAGAGAGTTTCCAGGGGCAACAACCCCATAACTGTCCCTGCCACAGAAGAGCATCAAAAGTTCAGAAGATTGCAGAGGCTCCAAGTAGGGGAGTGGACAGGAGGGTCCAAAACTAATGAAATGCTAAGACTTTCTGGACCCTTTTAGGTTAGATCTTGATGGGGAAAGAGGAAAGATCTTTTCGAGGTTGGTGTAACCGAGAAAACTAAAGATTTGGCCCTTGCTGTCAGAGCTCTGGAAAGTAAGGACGGCTAACTCTTCCCATGTTGTTGGGACAAGTACCGATAGGAATGTCAGGAAAGCTGAAACACTGTACGGATGCGCACAATGAGTTATGCTGACTTGCAGCATCCGCTGAGATCAGCAGCACAGGCTTCTTAACATTTTAGAGCTAAAAGGACCTACTGTCCGCCAGCTGCTATACGGTACCTTTTGAAGTGTGCCTCATTATTCCTTTCTGGTTCTTTCGAAAGTTCTGCCAGAAATGCTTATTTTTCTTCTTCCAATCTCCTTTTCCTTAAAAAAAAAAAGAAAGAAAGAAAGAAAGGGCACAAGCAATAAATTCATTAATAAAAAAAGTAGCTTCTTCCTTATAATTCAAAGCTTGGAAGAATACTTTGATTTCACAAAAAGAGTTTTTCTTTTCCAGTTGGTGAAAGACTGGGAAATGCCTACAAAGTTGTTTAAAAGAAATGCAAATTTCCTAGTAGCAAGAAATGGAGCAGTGGGGTGAAGATGAGAAATAAAGAAACATCAAAAAGGCAGGCAAAACGTGCATTCTTGTGTTGACTTTGATGTTTGTTTAACTGGGATGCCTAATTCTGCCTCGTCTTGTGGTATATTCGCCCCCTTTGGTCTTAGCCACAACTATTTCAGCTGCACCACAAATAGGATACTTTAAGAAGTAAAGTTTTGTTGTTATTTCTTTTGTTGATCTACCCTTGGTTTATTTCTGATACTCCAGATTTAATGGAGAGAACAGAATGGTGGTGACATCGTGTGCCCACTGGTCAACAAAGCTGGTTTCAGGGGTCTGCAGGGTGGCTGGCACCGCTTCTCTAGGCTGTGCAGTTGGCATGGGTCTAGCTATGGCGTGGGCGCAGCACGATTCCCACCTGTCTGGCATTTGTGCTACCTGGGGACCTACCTGTATCTTCCCCAGGACGCAATGACAAGAAAAACAGGTTGCAAATACTGCTGGGACATCTACTAGCTGAGTCTCCCTCTAATCTCCCATCTTCCTCAGACTATTTTGGGTGCTTTTCATGTGAAAACAAACTCACTGCCACAGGTAGACATTTTAAATACTGGTAGGGGTCTGATCCCTTATACTAGGTAATTACCTTTTAAAAAGCAAAGGGAGAGGGCGAATGAGTACATCAATCTTTTATTCTTTAAAAATAAAAAGCAGCAGCAGTGACATCTGCCACTTGCTGGCGTGGCACACTCAAAGCAGCAGCTTCGGCACCACTTAGTGCCTGTCTGGTTGCTCCATGGCCACTGGAAATTGATGGGTTTCCACAGTCTAGACTGGTGGTGCCAAGCTATGCTTGTGGAAACCCCATCCACAGCACTCCCAGGCTAGAAAGGGCATCATTTTTCAAAACAGGATGTCCTCATTTAAGTTCTGACAACCCCCAGAGCCATGGGAATGAAACCAGAGCCCTTCAACCTGAGACGTTCTATGGACCCAGATCTTGACGTCAAGTTTCTAGGTGCCTGCTGCCTTCAGACTAAACTCTAAAGCAAGTATCAGCCATGAAGGGTTAAAGCAGACTGATTATTCCTAAATTCAATCTTTCTCTCAAATACATTATATGCAATTTGGGCATATAATGTATTTCTATAACTATAAGTTTTCTTTCTCCCAATTTAATGTTTCTGAAATGGAGATGCAGCCTAAATAAACAATAATAGCTAACATTTGTTCAGTACTTACTATCTAGTCACTTTGCTATCTGATGGTACATCTCACTTAATACTCACTCATACGATGTATTATTATTCCCATTAAGTACATGAGGAAACTGAAGTCTGGAGAGGCAAGTGACTAGCCCAGGGTCATAAGCATTGTTTTGGCAGAGTCATGATTCAAGTCCAAGCAGCCTGATTGGAGCACGATGCTCCTAATCACTTTTCCCCACCCATGCTTGGAATCAGATAGAAGAGCTGTTACTAAATCAAGACTGGATTTAATAATCAAGGACATATGAAATAGATAATGCCTTAATTGTGCATTATCATTGATCCAAAATTCCAAACTGAAGGATTTATTCTAAGGACATTATCAGAGACATAGACTGAAGAATTTTTATGACAGCATCATTTGTCTATGACAGAGAAAAAACTGGAAACAACCTAAATGTCCAGCAAAGAGATTGGTTAATTAAATTATGGCACATACAGTATGGCAGAGTATTGTGCAAACTTAAAAAATTTACTGTAAAGAATATTCAATCATGTGCAAACATGCTCATAACATATTCTATTGAAAAATTATATAAAATAGTATGGAGAATATGGTCCCAATTATGGTTTTAAAAAACCCACACACTAAAAAAAAAAGCAAAAACCCCACACAATAGGGAAAGAAAAAGGAGAAAAAAGTTGTACATCAAAATCTTAACAGTATTTATTTCTCGGTGTTCTTTGTGGTTTTTGTATTTTCACATTTAGGTTTTCTATAAATTATTAAAAGAAAATAATTAATCAGTTAAATCAAGAAAAATGGTACTGACCTACAGAACTGTCGTGTACATCAAAATCTTAACAGTATTTATTTCTCGGTGTTCTTTGTGGTTTTTGTATTTTCACGTTTAGGTTTTCTATAAATTATTAAAAGAAAATAATTAATCAGTTAAATCAAGAAAAATGGTACTGACCTACAGAACTGTCGTCTGAGTTTGATTTGTGAAGAGGGTTCCTAGAAAAGAAAAACAAATTGGATTACCAGAGATCCTTGCTTTTGTGGGAGAACTGGAAATCCTCCTAACTAGTTTGAGACCCAGCATCAATATTACTTAGCAGAGCCAGGGAAATATTTATAGGATATTTACCACTGGCCTTTTCTACTTGTCTCCTGGCTTCCTAGAAACAGATTCATGTGCCATGAGTCAACATTTATTAACGACTCACTCTAGCGTAACACCTGCATTAAATGAAGAAGACAGACTTCACTAGGGGATTGCTGAAGCTCCTTTCGTTTCTGTGAAGTACTAACTACAAGTTGCTACCATTGAGAAGTCTCTTGTGGAAGTGGAAAACAGAAAGAGAATAATAATGAAAATATAAACTCAGCACCACAAATGCCACCTGGTCAGCAGGTGAGTCAAGTGGCCACCTGTAGGTAAAATAAGAATGTGGTGGGAGAAGGGGAAGGAACCAAGCAACAGACTGGATGCCCCAAACAGACTGGGCAGCCAGTAAGGAGCTCTTCCAGCTGGTTGCTGCCAATTGGCAATCTTCCAGAGTTCAAACAGAAGCCAGAAATCTGCATTTTTATACGAGAGCTCCACATTTTTAAGTGATGGCAAATAATCCCATGTTTTTAGAAATGTGTGCAAATAAATCAACATGTCTGGGCAACTGATCTGGCCTCATACCCTACTCCCTACCCCCTGGCTGCCACTGTATGACTCCTGATACAGATGAACCCAAATAACCTTAAAAGTGTACACAGCCCCAAACCAGTTAATTAAGTATTTCTCTAGAAAATATCTGGACAAATTCCAACTTAAAGCAAGAAGGCAGGGAAACCAAAGTTAAAAACTGGTTGTCTCAAAAAGGAAAGAGTAAAGCTTGGAGGAAGGTCTTTCATTAGGTGGATCCAAAGCTCAAAGGGCAAGTTCAGTGTCCTCGGGCTCGCTGATGATGGAAACCAGAAAGAATGAACCTGCAACAGCACAGAAACACCCGAATCTTAGCTACAAGTTCACAGCCAAAAAGGAAGACAGAAGAGGTGTCTGGCAAAACACTCCTGAGCATCTGAATGCTTGAGACAGAGGTTGGGAGGTCAGATATAAGTTGCACTGAAAAAATTAGGGAAGAGAAGCAGAGCATCAGAAAAACCTAACAGTCGTTTTCTGCCTACCTTGCAGGTAAAAGGACCTGGAGAACTTAAGGTGACCAGAGAGGGGAGGGGGCTTTTCTCAGGTCCAGCCACCTTTAGTCTACCCTTGGCATAGCTGCACTGAGGCTGGCTGACCTCTGGTGCCACTTCAGAGCAGAAGGCCCAGGCCCTACAGGCACCATCCTCCTTCAAGTCTGAGAGGAGAACTCTTTGACTAGCATGGAAATCTGAAAGATCTCTGTGGTCAACTAGCGGAGAGTGGGCGCTAAGAACAGAAGCAGGAGGCACGGCTGCAGGCACGAGAGCTAGGCTGGAACTCTCGTTATGTTCCTCTACTGCTGAGCTGTGAACACAGAAATGTAAGGAAAATCTACCCTATCCTCAGACTGCACCTAACGTATCTAGGGTCCGTTCTCCTTCCTCCTATCCATGCGAAAATGAAAACACCTAAACATGTTACTTGAATGGCTTTTACGAGGTAGCCATTAAGAATTTTTAGATCATTTAGCCCAAATGTATTGAACAATATCACGAGTAAGAGACATGGAAAAATATGAAGCAGTGGGACTCACAGGTTAGGGAGGGAGATGGACACGAAGAAAGTAGTGTGTGGAGGAGGGAGGGGGAGGGGGAGGAAGGAGGAGGAAGGGGAGGAAGGAGGAGGAAGGGGAAGAGGGGAGGAGTAGGAGGAGGAGGAGATGCAACAATCTCAGGGCCACAGGGAAGGACGGGCAGAACAAAAAGGCAGCAGGGACAAGCAGTTGGCCAGTTCGCTGGGGATTACGGCAGGAAATCCTTCAAAGCGAAATCGCATCTAAGCTGTTTGGATTCTTAATTTTTTAAAAAAATTTTACTCCGTCGCATTTTGAACTCAGAGCCATGAGTCATGGTGACACGCATCCCTCCCCCTTCCTTCGGCTGGCCATGACCCACCGCAGGATGAAGCACGCAGGATGAAGCACGCTCTCGGCAGGTGACCACTTACAGCAGAGGAAGCCCCACAGGTATTTTTATACTCACTCTAAGGACTAAGAAAGTCTTGACCTAATTGCTGAGGACCAAATATGTCAAGCTTCCCTTGCTCTTCATAAAACTAGTTAACTATGTAATAAGGTGAAAAATACGTATGTGAACTTTTATTTTCTCTAAAAGAAATAGCTTCGTGGAAAAATGGTCTAAAGAAACAACACTTTTCTTTAGTCCTTTGCTGTTTTAGAACAATAAACCTTATCATGTTTCAAGGAATTCTACCAATCACTTAACCCAGATCCGACGTTTACAGGAAACTGTGGGCTGCAGAAATCAAGGTAGAGACCCCCAGTTCCACGGCTACTCGGAGGCCAAGAAGGGACCAGACCCAGGCCCCATCTTCTTTCCAGTACCAGCCTTACTTTTCTTCATCTGGATGAACTGTATATAAAATCACCTCAATTCTATCCTTGAAAAATTAAAAGGTTCATTTCTATTTTCCCAACCCATTTTTCATTCTTTCTGCCAATGGGAATGTTTAATATAGTAAAACTATGTCAAAGTTTACACTGCAGAAAAAAACTTCTCACTAATACACAGTTATGATAACACATGAAAGTGTTTTCCTCTCTAAAATGCTTCCTTGAAATGTTTTCATTATTTTTATCTATTTTCTTCAAATTACCACACATTTTGAATAGTCTTATCCTCGGGTTTAGATGTACCCTAGTCATTGCCTGCATTTCCATATTAAGCCAGCAGATGGCACTGTAGTTTCTTTATTCATCTTGCGAATGAGATTGTGTTTTTAAAATTTCACAAATTCACAATCTACATTCTGGACAAAGAATAACGAGCCAATGTTTCATAAGCGTGAGGCTCCCCAACTCATCAATTTGCAAAGGAGGAAAATGTCACCCTATGAATTTGGATGCAGTGAATTCTCCCTGCAAACAGAAGCTGGCAGAGCAGTGATGAAAAATGCCATCTTCTTTCTCCTTGAGACTGATTATAAAATTCATCCAGCAGAAGCAAAAATCAGTGATGTAACCAAATTCCAAATGTGGATGGCAGCAGGTGGAAGGGTCCATTTACTGATCTCCTGGTGGAAGAAATTAATGCTCAGAAAGTCAGCTCCTTGCATGCATCCTTCTCGCAGCCAGACGCTGCAGGCTTGAGAACGGCAGGTGCTGGAAGCAGATCTGTGGGCCCTTTACATCCATCACTTGCACTGTTCACAGGGGAGAAAGGACGGGAACTGCAGCATGGACTTCCGTGACTGGGAAGCAATAATTAACATTCTGTTGCATCTTGAAAATCTATGTAAATATTTGATGATCATCAAGTACTGCATTTAAAGTCTCAAGAACTGAACCTTAGCAAATACCTTTCCATCAAAAACTGCTTCTATCAGACCCCAAAAATGCTTAAGTGTAAACATTTTTCCTCAGGTTCCCTAAACTATTCCAGCTGTTCATGATGGCAAAATTCACAGAAGAAAATTTCTAAATTAAAAAACTTATTAATTAGATCAAAAAAACAACTGAAGGGACAACGCCTAGAACTTAACTAATGTCTTTCACCCTACCTCCATCTTTAACAAATTCTTGGTTAAATTGCTTTGTTTATTCATTCTCATTCACTCTTTCTTTCCTCCGATGAATATTATTTATGCATCTCCCAGTACGAGCCAGGCATCCTCTGAGGCACTGAGAACACCGCAGTAAACAAGACAGGTGGGACTCCTGTCACCCTGGAGCAGGGATGGGGGAGAGAGGCAGGGTCGGGACTGCAGAGTCGAGCAGCAGGGAGTGTTCTAGATGGCATGGGCAGAGAAGGCCTCTCAGAAAAGATGACAGTTGGGCAGGGACCTAAATGATGGGTGGGACATGACGTTCACTCCCTGAAATGGGGAAGCCTGGGTGGGGTAGGGGAGAAAACCAAGAGGTATAGTTTGGACATGATAAGTTTGAGGTGCTTATTAAACATCCCTGTGGAAATATTAAGGAAACAGTTGGATATGTGAGTCCAGAGCTGTAGGTAAAAATCTGGAAGTCACTTGCATATTTAAAGTGATGAGACCAACTGAATACAATAAAGAGAAGCATTTATGAAGACGGAATTCTGGGACAATCTGGTGTTTAGAGATCACACAGATAAGGTGAGGCCAAGGCGATCAGCCTTGGAAAGAGTGGTCAGCAGGGAAAAGGAAAACCAGGACAGCATGCTTTACCTCTTCTGGCTAGAATGATATTAAACTTGGTTTTAAAAATTACGTTGCTGCCTCAAACACCACAGAGTAAATTCTAGATTGCTAAATTTTCTCTTCTATTAAGTCTTAGTGCTTTGCAGCAGAGATCCTCATAAGACCATAGAGTAGAAGGAGGAGCAAACACAGGTCAAAATGAAATTCTTTACAGGTGTATAGAATTCCACCTCTTTTTATTCTCTTTTCGGCAGCTGGCCAGTATGGGGATCAGAACCCTTGACCTTGGTGTTATCAGCAACACGCTCTACTGAGTGAGCAAAGCGGCCAGCCCTAGCATTCCACCTCCTACACACAATCACAGAGTAGGATTATCACTGAGACGGGAGAGTCATGACTTGTCTGAGGTCACAAAATTCATATTCTATCCACTTTACATGACACCTCTTTTCTATTATTTAAGGGAGAGACTGAAAAGGGACACCATTATATAATTGCCCCACTCTTGGGTAAATTACTAGCATGATACTCAGAAGAACTTCTGAAGATAGAACATTTTCAACACCAAATCTGAACATGGTCTCTGGTATTTATTAGAACTGAGTATTTCAAGAATACTTTCTAGGAGTTTGTTATATTGCTATTGTGTGATCCTTCTGTCTGCTTGTAGAAGAAAAAGAGGCCAAAGAATATGGCCCAAACTCATTTTTCTTCTTATGTCTATTTATACACAAGTGGTACATCAAGGCAAGGACAACTCTATCTCATTTTTACACACTGAGCCTGGCACACTAGAAAAGTGCAATGTGTGCCCAGCTATAAAGAAATTCCCAAAATAGACTTCACATTTTGGCTTTGATGGGCTATCCAGAAACTTCATTATAACCAAAAAAGTGGGGGGAGAGAAAAACGGTTATAACCCAATTCCTAAGATAGAAACATATGTTATATGTTACTAGAAAGCCTGTACTTAAAAGATTTTTAAGGTTCCTTAATCTTGAGCCTCAGGAAATAAACTTCTCCATTAGTGTATTTCCTGCTGAATTTTGAATCAAGGCTTTTTGCTATGTCTAGGTCTTTTCCTGCATCCTAGGCCTGCCAAGACAGTCCCCAAAGCCAATAGCCTTTTCCTCAAGATGTAAAAAAAGGACTGATGTATCTGTGCTATTTAATTGTACATGTACAGAGGGAGGTGAGAGAAGGTAACAAGGTTGAGGGGCTTATAAGTAGTTAATATTTTCTTTATGTCCTATTTAAGTATGATTAACTATGAATATTTATATTTTGCTTATTTAGTGACAAATCATTTTATGTAAAATAGGTAATTCCTTAGTTCATTATTTCTTATTATTCTTTGGGTTTAAAAAAGTGTTTTTATCATGCAAACTTATCTCCTCTATTTTGTTTTGCTTTTATTATTTTTTAACTAATTCATAATTGTACATATCTATAGGGTGCAGTGTGACATTTTGATACATATATATGTGTTCCCCTATTTAACAGAAATAAATATAAAACGAAATTCACTTCATACCATCAACTGCTTGCCATAAAAATTCAAGGGTCACCCTTCCCTAGCCATGGGGCCAGAACTTGGCAGGGTGAGGCAGGACAGATCCCAAGCACCCAAGCTATAGGAGGTGATCTTGCTCGGGGTTGGGCAGGTGCGGGGAGCACATGTCTCCTTTGTTATGTACCCTACACCTCTCCTGCTTTACCTCTAGATCTGGCAATCCACGGCCAATAGCTTCTGGGTTTCATGTACATTACATCATTTAGCTTGCAAATTCACTGGCTTAGGCCAACAGTCATTCTATTGCCAAAATGTTATTACAACTCCATGAATATTTAGGATCAATGACGACATTGATGGCATTTTGTCAACCGGTCAAAAAATACCCCATACAGGCTTTTTCTTTCATTTCATGGTCTAGTCCCAGCCTGTACTTTCTGGCTTTTTGTTATAAGGTCACCTTCATAAATGATCAAGGCAGATGTCTACAGTACCAAATCCAAGGATACAGGCTAAGAGCTCACACACTCAGGAGTCGGGCAGACCTGGGAGTAAATGACAGCACTGCCACAAGTCTAAGCCTTGATTGCCTTTTTATATGAAGTAGTGATGATAAAAACAGTGTCTAACTTAACGCATTGTTAGGAGTATGTGAGATAGTGAATGAAAAAAGCTTAGCACAGTGCCTGGCACTTGGTAAGTTCCAAACAAATGTTACTTCCTATAACTAATCACAGGAGTAGCCCCAGACAGATAAATATTCTTAGTCCTCTCCACAGGATTCAGCATCCTCGTTCTGCCGCGCATCACCACTACACATCTCCTATTCTAGATCCCAACAGATTCCAAGTCGCTAGCTTCCTCCTTTTTAATTTCTTTTAAACATTAACTTCTCTCAAATAAGAAAGACAAAAATGATGCGATCATTTCAATTGACACAGAAAAGGTATTTGACAAAATTCAACCTTCCTTCATAAAAAAAACTCTTAACAAATGAGGTATTGAACGTATGTGTCTCAATACCATCAAGGCCAAGTATGACAAACCCACAGCTAACATTATACTGAGTCAGGAAAAGCTTTCCCTCCTAGACCAGAAATAAGACAAAGATGCCCACTTTCACCACTTCTATTCAATGTAGAACTGCAAGTCCTAGCCAGAGCAATTAGACAAGAACAAGAAATAAAAGGCATCGAAATTGGATTTCCCTCCTAGACCAGAAATAAGACAAAGATGCCCACTTTCACCACTTCTATTCAATGTAGTACTGCAAGTCCTAGCCAGAGCAATTAGACAAGAACAAGAAATAAAAGGCATCGAAATTGGAAAGGAGGAAGTCAAACTGTTTGTCCCTGTTTGCAGACAACATGTTCTTATATATAGAAAACCCTAAAGACTCTACCAAAAAACTGTTAAGACTAATAAACAAACTCAGTAAAGTTGTAGGATACAAAATCAACATATGAAATTTAGTAGCAATTCCTTTTACAATAACTACAAAAAATATAAGATAGCTATGAATAAACTTAAACAAGGAGGTGAAAAACCTCTACAAGGAAAATCATAAAACTTTGAAGAAATTAAAGAGGACATAAATAAATGGAAAATTGTCCCATGTACATGGATTGGGAGAAATAATATTGTTAAAATGGCTATCCTGTGCAAAGTGATCTACAAGTTTAATGCAATCCCTATCAAAATACCAATGACATTCTTCACTGAAATAGGAAAACAATCCCAAAATTCATATGGGACCAAAAAAAGACCCTGAATGGCCAAAAAAATCCTGAGAAAAATGAACAAAACTGGGGGCATCATACTACCTGGCTTCAAATTATGGTACAAAGCTACTGTCACCAAAACTGCATGGTACTGGCACAAAAACAGACACATAGACCAATGGAACAGAATAGAGAGCACAGAGATAAATTCACACACCTACAGCCAACTGATCTTTGACAAAGGTGCCAAGAACACATACTGGCAGGGGGAAGTCTCTTCAGTAAATAGCACTGGGAAAACTGAATATTCACATGCAGAAGAATGAGACTAGACCCCTACCTCTCACCATATACAAAAATCAACTCAAAATGGACTAAAGATTTAAATGTAAAGCCCAAAACTATGAAACTACCAGAAGAAAACAGGGGAAATGATCCATGACATGGCATTGGGCAAGGATTTTTTAAGTAAGACTTTGGAAGCACAATCAATTTTTTTTAAAAAGTTGATATTATAGAAACAGAGAGTAGAACAGTGCTTACTAGAAGCTGGGGAGGGGAGAAGGGAAAGGAAAATAGGGAAAGGCTGGTCAACAGGTACAAAATTACAATTAGATAGGAGGAATAAGTTCTGGTATTCTATTGCACGGTAAGGTGAATATGGGTAACAGTTAAGTACTGTGTATTACACAAGAGAGGCTTTTGAATTTTGGCCACAAAGAAATGTTAAATGCATGAGGTGATGGTTATGTTAAGTACTCTGACCAAATCGTTACACAACATATGTATGTATCAGAACTCAGATCTTGCCCCATAAGCAAGTACAATTACAATGTGTCAATTAAAATAGACTTCGAAAAAAGATGTCTTATTCAGAAAAATAAAGGAAAAAGACACAGCCGATTTAGATACGCAACTTTAGTTCTAATGATGATTACCTTCGTTATCCTTTAATCTCCTGCTAATTAGACAAGGAAATTCCAGGTATCTAAACATGCTCTTTCCTGTTGCCAATCAAGCCTATCTCCTTTAGTTTTGTACTTGGTGGAGTTCATGGGCAGCTGACTGCTATCTAGACATGAATGTCTCAAATGTTGTCATATGGCCCATTACCTAGAAAGTGTCACAGCACAATAGATGGCTCAGAATGTGAACTCTGGAGCCCAAATGCCAGTGTTCAGCGCCAAGTTCTACCACTTACTAATTAGTAACTCTGGGCAAGTTACCTAGTCCCACTGAATCCCAGTTTCCTGCTATGCAAAATAGAGACAATAATACAAGGAAATTCAAAAAATTCATGGAAAAATAAAATTAAAAGATAATATGAATCTTTCTGTGAACTTTTTGAATACCCCTCATGTTGCCTATCCCACCAGTCTTCCAGAGTTTTCAGTGCATCATGATTTGTGCTGCAGTTAAAACATGCCTGCACATGCTAAGCACTAAAAAATACAACTAAATTTAAACCACTAGCTATTATTCCTGGCCTGTTCATTCCACCAGCTCAACCTATGAGTCAAGTCTCTCTTAGTCCTCTTGAAAATGTACTTCAGTTTCTCCACATGCAAGGGGTTGGTTCTCTGGCATCGCAGGGCGGGCTGACAAGCTCTCCAGTCCAAGAACAGGGCAGCCACCCTGCAGAATCTGAAAATCGTTCACAAAGGTGCATTGAAAGAGATTTGTGTCCTTTCATTCACCAACTAGTGACTTGAACTGAAAGCTAATAATGCAGTTCGCTGGGAAAAAAATTAAGAGTTTCATGTCTGAAAAGCAGCCAAGTGCTATCTCTGCACAGTGGAGGACCAGCACCTGGTTGTGTCCAGGCCACAATCCCATGGAAGCCAAGACTATACGGTGCACAAGTGCAGGACTGAACATGCCTAGGGATGCGGGCTCGGGGCAGGTGAATCAAATATGGGGTAAGGAAAGTCATTCTGCAAGGTTTTTAAAAACCACTCTGTGGGTCTTCACTTTTGCATCTGGGACAGGTTCTTTGTTTGTGGCCTCAGAGTCTGAGCTGCCTAAGAAGTTGATGTAAAATTGCTGAATTGATGCCAGCTTTTGTGGAGTATACTATAAAAGCAAATGTACTTCACAGGGCCCAGTTTCCAAAACCCCGCAGTTTCAGGTTTAGCCTAACTTCTTAAAACTACATATAGAAATGTTAACCTTGCAAAAGACAGGAAACTTTCCTCAGGCTAGGGTCTCTGATGTGGTTGGAGAGTTATGGCACAGCAAGGTTGCTGGCTCAAGGACACACAAGTTACTGGTTGATATGTAAAGACACTGGGAAATTGCTGTAGGGAAAAACAGTGTTTGCTAAGATCAAGCTTTTGTTGGGGGATCGACTTAACCTTTTGCAAATTGCATTATGGAATGTCACCTTGCTTGTTACCAGCCTTTATTGTTAAACTATAATTGGTCATAACCCCACCTATGTTCTTTTCCTGTAACTTCCTGGTCTGGAGAATAAATGTGGGGTGAGAACCCCAATTCATGCTTAATTTCCCAAATGGAAGGAATGCCTCTCTCTCGAGGATTCTGAGAGATTAACCCCTTCGGGGCTTCTCACTGCTCAGAAGAAATGGGCTTTGAGTAATCCTTTGCAGCTCCATCACCCAGGAGAAAAGGGGTGACAAATCTGTGGGAGGCAAAGCAACAAGCTTTGATGTTGCTAACTCTACTATAGTAACAGCATATTACTGTTACTATAGTAGTTACAACTGAGAAGTTATAAATGCCTTCCCATTTCCTTCAAATGTAGTAACTAATCTTCAGAATACCCCCATGACATGCTAGAAGGCACATAATACTTTTTGAGTAAGGTTATATAAAAAGGAATTAGTAACTGATCAGTCTCATATTTGTATAAAAACAATCAATGCTGATTCACTGTTTGGTTGGAGGAGATAATGAAGCTCTATGCAGATCGATGGGGAAACAGGACACCACAATCCACATCTTCCAGGAGTTTACAATTAATTGGTAGATTTTACTGACACTTTGAAAGATAAAAACAGTGGAGGCAGTGGCCATTTCAATATCCATTCTCATCTTCTGTCTTACTTACAGAACCCTGATTTTGTTTGGGGTGGCAGTGTACCCTGTTAAAATATTCACCTCCCCAGACTCTCCCTGCAATTAGCAGAGGCCAGCTGTCAGGGTCTGGCAGAGAAGAAATACTAGAACTTTATTACAGAGAGGTGTTTCTAAGAAAACGAGTGTTTCCCTGGTGAAGAGGACTGACTTGGTACACCCGACTTCTCTCTTTGCTCTTCTTTGCGTCCTGCCTGAAACATGGGCACAGTGCTCTAGCTGTCATCATGTTATCAGAAGGAAGGAAGTCACATACTAAGAGTGGTGGAGTAGGAGAGGCAACAATTCCTTGAGCAGCTGCCTTGAGCCCTGGAATACCCACTTCAGA
>NW_007726968.1:509597-509873 GCF_000696425.1 Galeopterus variegatus
TTTTAAATTTTATCTAGGTCTTTATATCTTAAGAATTACTACATATTGTCAACAGCAAAATACAATAAAATAAAACAAACCAGAGTTGGCTGTAGCACATTATTTTCACCACAAAGCTCGTTTTTATCAAATGAGAAAAAAATTATAAATAACTTCATGTGAGCTTAAGCAGTCTACTAAAATAAAAAAACAAACAAACCTTTGTTTACATTTTTTAATGGCTACTACTTATTCTGTAAATGGAGCAGAGATTCCTTCCCCCTATTTCCACTTTAA
>NW_007726969.1:0-1925 GCF_000696425.1 Galeopterus variegatus
GAAAAAAATAAGAACATTAAAGGAGTAAATCAGGAAGTCAAGCTTTTAGTAATAGGAGTTCCAGGAAAAAGAAAAAGAACTGAGTAAATGGAAGGGTGAAAATTACCTAAGAAATTGTACGAGAAAATTTCCTAGGACAAAGGACATACATTTCTCGAACAAAAGAGCCCACCACAATCCCAACAAAATGCATAAAAAGATCCACATGGAGGTACATTATTACAACATTTCAAACATTGGAGGCAAAGAAGATACTGAAAACTTCCAGAGAAAAAAGAAGAGGTGACATTCAGTTGATCGGGAATCAGAAGGCCTCACACCTGTTCACATGAGTAGTGTAAACTTAGGAGCCATGCCTCCATGTTTCTGAGGGAGAACAATTTCCATCAGAAATTTCCAATCCCAGCCAGCCTGTCAATCAAGTAGAAGGTTAGAATAAAGACATTTTCAGTCACAAAGCCTTTGAAAAAGTAACTTTCTATTCACCATTTATAAAAAAAGCTACTGGAGAACATATTAAAAGGTAGGCGGGTGGGTAAGGGCTAAATCAAGAAAGAGGATTGCATGGGATCCTGGAACAGCAGATCTAAACAGGACAGAGGCACAAAGAATCCCAGGAAAACAGTGGAAGGAAGCCACAGAGTGATAGCTCCACAGGAGACCCAGAGAGCAGCCTCACAAATTGGAGAAAGAGGTTGGAGGGCTTCAGGAGGGATATCGCAATGAAAAGTTGAGCTGAAAAACAATGTGGTTGACTGTACCGAGAGGCTTTTTAGAGGTTTGTCAGAAAGTTTGGGGCAGAATTAGGGACAAGTAAATTGAAATGAAGGAAATGAAAACCAGACACTTGTACAAGGAAAGAGACGCAATCATCCACGTAGCTTTTATGTAACTGTTACATAGTTTTACTAATGTAAACATCGAATGTCGATCTAATCAGTGATGTGATGTGACTACACAAGAAGGATGCAAACGGCGCTGGGACAGGGTGGGGTCTATGTATAGGTCTGGCAGGTGGGCAGGGTAAAAAGCTAAATTCTTATCTTTTATAGAATGAAACCAGCAGGCACTCCTTAATATTGAAGAAAAATCAAGAAATACAATATCAGCATGACGTTTAGAAATACAAACTTATCAGAAGATATGACAGTGGTTGCCTTTGGAGAGCAGGAACTGGGAGTGCGATGGAAAAGGGGACTGCTGTTTTCTGTTATAAACTTGGTAGCACTGTATGACTTTTAAAACTAGGCACTTGTGTTACTTTGATAAAAAAAATTTTTAATTAAATATAAAAATTAAAAACTCATCACTATCAGATCTTTAAATTTTAGTAACTAATTAGCCGTGGTACATGTCACAATGCCTCATAACATCACCATGTTGAAGTTTAAGCCATTTTCACCTTCTTCCAGGAAAGGGTACACCACCTCTTAAATTTGTACTGTCTAATGCAGTAACCACTAGCTTATGCATGGCTGTTTCAATTTAAATAAAATTCAAACTTCAATTCTTCCACCATATTAGTCTCATTTCCCTTTTCTCCGCATGTGGCTAATGGCTCCCGTACTGGACAGCACAGATACCATTTTTATTGTCACAGAAAATGCTATTTGGACAGTACTGTCCTAAATCATTCTCAAATTCATTCCTTCTTCCCAGTTCATTGCCATCCTCCCTGAGGCAGTATACAGTAGTGATGGAAGGTATGGATCAAGTATGGGCTTCCTCACTTACTAGCTGTGGGACTTCGGGCACGTCACAGAGCCCCTTGGTGCTTCAGTTTTCCCATTCGTAAGATGCGGATATTAACAGCACCACCACCTCCTAGGGGTGGCAAGGCTGGACTGTGACGATGCATTTACACGGAGTGCTTAGGACCATGCTGGCCGTTGGTCAGCACTGAGTAAAGGCTGCCTGCTGCGAGT
>NW_007726969.1:3195-124011 GCF_000696425.1 Galeopterus variegatus
GCTACTGCCAGAGCTATCTCGGTTTAATATAAATGTGGAGTTATGACTCACCTGCTTAAGATCTCCATTGGTTTCTTCTTGCCCAAAGGCAGAGTTGAAGCTTCATCCTGCAATTAGGAACCTTCACAAATTCCCCAGATTAGGGAAGTAAGATTCCTGCCTTACCAGCTTCACCCCTGGCTAGTTATGCTGCTCACCACTCTTTAAACATGCTGTTCTCATTCGCACTTCTGTGCCCTGATCTGTGCTGTCTCCTCTGCTTGGAGAAGTAAGAACAGCAGCAATGGCTGACATGCACTGACCACTTTCCCCGTGCCTCGCAGTGTTCTGTGCAGTCTGCACAGGCTAGTTCATTTCATCTTCACAACAACTGGTGAAGAAGGTTTTAATATTCTTCCTCTATTAGAGACGTGGGAAACAAGGCTTAGGGAAGTCACAAATGAGGGTACTTCAAAAAGTTCATGGAAAAATAGAATTAAAAGATAATGTGAATCCATGAACTTTTTGAAGTACCCTCTTATAATAGTGGAGTGAGCTGTCTCCAAAGCAAGAAATTGACATCACACGTACATAGTTAACTTACCAGAAATCAACTTGACTTTAGGAGAGAGAGCGAGGAAAAAGGTAAATAGCGTGGTGGTCCACCTGCCATTCTACTCTTTGCTTACGTGCTCCCAGGGCAGTGACGGGGGAGGCAAGAGTCTGCTGTTATCCTGGTTTCCTGGGCTTCTTATACTGGTGGCACTTCTCTGGCTGAGTGTGACTACAGTGCTTAAATTATTCACAGTGTTCACAGGATGAAATCCCACAAAGGCATGCCAGTGACTTCCTCTGGTGATGAGCTGAAGGAGCAGTAATCTGTTTCCACATGGGAAGAAGAAACACTACGTTGGATTTACTGAAGGATAGTATATACATCTCCTAGCAGGCTTTTCAGGGGTGACTTTGACCACAAGTGACTCCCTTCACAAGCCAACCCTCTAGTGTCTAAGCCACGAGTGAATGAGAATCCATGATCCTGCTTCCTAGTCCCACTTCTCCACCTGGCAGACATTCTGTGCTGCTATAATGAAATTCCATAGACTGGGTAGCTTATGAACAACAGCCTTATCTCTCACAGTTCTAGAGGCTGGGAAGTCCAAGATCAAGGCACCAGCAGAGTCTGTGTCTGGTGAGGGCCCTGTTTCTGGTTCACGGATGGCATCTTCTTGCTGTGTCCTCCCATGGTGGGAGAAGCAAGGCAACTCTCTGGGGTCTCTTTTATAAGGGCACTTTTCCATTCATGAAGGCTCTACCCTCATGACCCAGTCACTTCCTAAAGGCCCCATCTCCCAACACCATCACATTGATGATTAGGTTTGAACATAGAAATCTTGGGGCACATAAAAATTCAAACCATAACACCTGCTCATCTCTTCTGACACAGTTCAAATGTCACTCCTCTGATAAGCTTTCCCTCATTCCCCTGGAAGAATTTTTCCTCCCACCTGTGCTCCCGTAGCATCCTGTACATATTTCTTTTAGTGCTCTCCTATGTTACATTCTACTGATTTGTTTATATATCACATTCTCCAGGTAAGTTGTAAACCCCTCAATAGCCTCCTTTTTTCCTTGATTCTCTGGTGTCTGTGGCAATCCCTCCTCCATAGCAGGGACTCAGGAACTATCTTCTTTGTTGTCAGGAAGGCAGATCTCCCTGCCTTGTAGAAAAAGGATGAGACCAATCCAGAATGGCTATTATAAAGAATCAGTCATGTTTCTTACAAAATCTGGAGCACTAAAAATATTCTATCTCTATTTGCTTTCTGTCTCTTTGGTTTCTTTGTTCTTTCTATGGGGTCACTCTTTGACCTTAGGACTTTAAGAAGCTAGTTTCTGCAGGGTGATGTGGGCTGTTGCATTTTCATCCTTAGATCTCTGCATAAACATATTTATGTTATTTATTTTCATACTCAGATTAAAATTCTTCAGCCAGCCACTTCTCCACCAAACCCTGAAACTGGCACCATCTCCAAGTTGCCGTTCTGTTTTTCTATCTTGTGAAGGATGTGGTTTTTGGTTGTGTGATACTTTTTAAGCCACTTCATTTGTTTTTGGACTGATTAATAGCATAGCTACCCAAACTTGGACAGAAACGTCAAATTCAGAATCTCTGGAAGCACAGCAGTAAGAAGCTAATTACTTCATGTTTTCTATGTGAATGAGACTCAAATACATCATCACTGTTTCCCTGTTCTGCTCTCACCCTCGACTATGCTGGCAAACCTCGCTTTGCTTTTGGGTATAAGGGAACTTGTTGGGAATATAAAAGCATTTTCCTGTACTCCACCTGCTAGATGGAATAAATAAAAGCCTCAATGAAAGATCTAAATATTTAGCAAATAGAATCTCAGCCTCCAAAGTTTCAAGTCTGGAATACATTTCACAGTCTCAGATTTGAACCCAGGCCAGAAACATGCATACTGATGCTGATTATTTGTGTCCTTTGGCAGAGGGTCTAGGAAATGTCATAACTCAACTGTGGAGAGAGAGAGGGAGGGAGAGAAAATGATTATGTATATATAGCTTCCACTTGGTTATCTACAGATGTCAGAGAATGGAGTTACCCAACTTCCCTGTCCTGTCACTGGCCACTGCCTCCCTGACTGGCCTCTGTTCATATCATGCCCCTGTACCCCCACACCTTGCTCTTCATACTCATTGGCATTGTGCTTTCTCCTGCCACAGGGCCTTGGCACATGCTGCTGCCTCTATCTGGAATGTTCTTCACAAGCCTCCCCCCACCTCTTCACCTAGTCAATTCTTACTCTTTCTTCAGATATCAGCTCACTTCCTCAGGGAAGATCTTGAGTAAATTAAGTTCCTTATTATATGGTTTGAGGACACTGGATACTTCTTTGTAAGTGACTGTCGCAGTTGCAGTTTTGCATTTCTCTGTGTGATCCTGCTATGGTTTGAATGCCCTTTCCAAATCTCAGGTTGAAATTTAATCCCCATTGTAACTGTATTAAGAGGGTGGGAAATCCAACCATGATATCTGAAAGTGGGGCCTTTAAGAAGTGATCGGATTATAAGAGCTATGACCTCATGAATGGATTAACCCATTCATGGGTTAATGAACTAATGCGTTATCATGGGAATGGACTGATGGCTCTATAAGAAGAAAAAGAGAGCACATTAGCATGTTCTTGCCCTCTTGCCAAGTGAAGCCTTGTATCACCTCAGGACTCTACAAAGAGTCCCACCAGGAAGAAGGCCCTCATCAGATACACATCCTCGACCTTGGACTTCCCAGCCTCCAAAACTGTAAGAAATAAATTTCTTTTCTTTATAAATTACCCAGACTCGGGAATTCTGTTAAAGGCAACAGAAAACTGAGATATGCCTTTTGTGTAAATTGTTTCCTAAAGCATGGTATATGTATGTGGGACAGATAATATATAGATATTCATTTTATTTTGGTAAAGTTAGATGTTTGTTTTAATGTGTATTAGAAAAATATCTAATAATACTACAAGTAATTACTGTTTATCTTTTTGTCAGCATTTTTGCTTATGATGGGCCTAAAGTAGATAGAACTGAATCTATTTTACATAAACTATATGAATTAGAAGTACCATGATCAGGCAATAGGCATATAGGGCAAAAACTTTGGAAGCAGTGTGCAAATGAATGAAATTTGGGATACATTCATCAATATCTGTCTCCTCTCACAAGAATGTAAGCTCCAGAAAAGAGCTTTTTTGTGCACCATTGTATCCACTTGGCATGGTGCGTATTTGGAACTTAATAAACATTTGTTGAAAGACTGGACAGTGACTGAATAAACAATCTAATGACTCAACAAGTACCCATTCAAGTGACATCAGACCAGCCATAGGCCGAGTGATTAGAAAGAAGGTTAAGAGTCTCTTGAGTATTATCCATATAAGGAGGAAACAGGTTGGAACTTTGTGGACTTAGAACATTCAGCTTCAGATGCCCAAAGGTTGGTAGTCACAGGGCTCTCAGAGACATTTGCTGTGACCCTGCTCAGAGCAGTGCCCATAGCATCCTGGGCAGGTATTGTCACAGGCTAGGTTCCCTGGGAAGCAGACTGTGAGGTGAAGATTAGTGTGCAGGAACTTGATTTGGGAGTGCTCTTGAAACACCTGTGGAAGGGAAGGAAGTAGGATAGGGCAGAGAGAAAAGCTGAGGCAGTCTCCATAGTGGCCTCAGCCGTCCTGTGGGAAGTTCTGAAGCTGGAATGACACTTTCGAGCTGTCCAAAAAATCACACACACACGCAGACTACCTTGGGAGGGGTGTGACCTTGGGCAAGGCAGCTCTCTTCATCAAGGTCATCCCTCAAAGTGCTGATGGCCAAGGCCTGTCTGCAGGTAACACTCTCAGCAGCTGGGAGGGTAATTTCTGAACAGATCTGGGCGATGCATCACAGGGTCTAACCTAGGTATGTGTCCAGCCTCTGTGTAACAATCTCCAGTAGAGACAGACACCAATCACCATCTATGGAGTTGCTTCAACCATGCTTGGAATGGCTTTGGTGTTAGAAAGTGGTAATTTTTTTTTCTTCTTTTCTAATTTATATTGAACCAAAACCCATTTCTTTGTCAAGTTCCAAATACCTATCTTCATTGTGACTGCCAGAGCAAGAAGAACAAAATGATCCTTGAACTATCTGAAGAGAGATATGATACCTCCTTTATAAATCTCTTCTAAACAAACTAGGTTTGTTTACTTTCTTCTAAACAAACCTAGTTTCTTTGGCTGTTTTTTTGTGTATGTTTTCTGGCCCCTCACTGACACTTTCATCTGTTATCCTCCACATAACTTTTTTTTAACTTATAAAACTTCTTTTAGTATGCAGCACCTAGAATGAGATACCACAGCCCAGATGCAGACTGACCAGCTCAAACTGTTGTAGAGAAGTTACCATAATTTGCGCCTTATTAAACTTGGAGCAAACTAAGATTCTCGTGTCTTTTTTTTTTTTTTTTTAAAGATGACCGGTAAAGGGAATCTTAACCCTTGACTTGGTGTTGTCAGCACCACGCTCTCCCAAGTGAGCGAACCGGCCATCCCTATATGGGATCCAAACCTGTGGCCTTGGTGTTATCAGCACCACACTCTCCCAAGTGAGCCAACCAGCCATCCCTATATGGGATCCAAACCTGTGGCCTTGGTGTTATCAGCACCACACTCTCCCGAGTGAGCCACGGGCCGGCCCTCTCTCATGTCTTTTTCATACGGACTGCAGTGGAGCCAGATCTCTCCAAATATGGATTCATGAAATTGATCACTAGGAATCTAAATGGAAAATCTAAAAGATTTTTAGTCCTATCTTTTTATATAATATTTATAATCATATTTATTATAAAAATAATAGCAAATGTTTATTTAATCCTTGTCGTATGCCAGACATTGTGTTAAAAATACATGCATGTCTCCATCTCATTTAATCCTCCCAACTGCACTGTGTGGTTGATACTGTTTGTATCCTCATTTCACAGAGGAAGAAATGGAGGCACAGATGGATTAGTTAATATGCCGAAGGTCACAAAGTCACTAATTGAAGGAGCCAGGATTTCAACTCTAGCAGTCTGGCTTCAAAGCTATCTTCTTCTGTATTTTTGTATTATATTAATATGGGTTGATTTAAATTAAGCAAGGACTTAATGATGTGTAAACACAGTACCTTGAACACATATGGTGCTCTTCTAAGAAGCTCAGAGAGCTTAGAAAGACAGCAGCATTTTTAAAAGGGAACAAAACCAAAAAAATGTAACACTTGTCATCCAGGGACTTTCTCCACTGCTATAATAAGCTTTCTAAGAGAAAGGACCACACTTTCTCATCTTTGAATACCCTGTATCTAGCAGAGTATCTAGATCATGATTGTGCCAGTTATCAATTCATTGTGTGTCTGTTCCAAATCCACTCTTCTTGGCCTTGTTTTGTGATACTGAAGCTGGACCCTGCAAACATTTCTTCTATACCAGCTGATGCAAAGTAAGTTTGTCAGCAGAGGGCACTGGAGGGACACTATCAGAGGAAAGGGCTTTTGGGGGGGGGGGGNTGGTTTTTGGTTGTGTGATACTTTTTAAGCCACTTCATTTGTTTTTGGACTGATTAATAGCATAGCTACCCAAACTTGGACAGAAACGTCAAATTCAGAATCTCTGGAAGCACAGCAGTAAGAAGCTAATTACTTCATGTTTTCTATGTGAATGAGACTCAAATACATCATCACTGTTTCCCTGTTCTGCTCTCACCCTCGACTATGCTGGCAAACCTCGCTTTGCTTTTGGGTATAAGGGAACTTGTTGGGAATATAAAAGCATTTTCCTGTACTCCACCTGCTAGATGGAATGAATAAAAGCCTCAATGAAAGATCTAAATATTTAGCAAATAGAATCTCAGCCTCCAAAGTTTCAAGTCTGGAATACATTTCACAGTCTCAGATTTGAACCCAGGCCAGAAACATGCATACTGATGCTGATTATTTGTGTCCTTTGGCAGAGGGTCTAGGAAATGTCATAACTCAACTGTGGAGAGAGAGAGGGAGGGAGAGAAAATGATTATGTATATATAACTTCCACTTGGTTATCTACAGATGTCAGAGAATGGAGTTACCCAACTTCCCTGTCCTGTCACTGGCCACTGCCTCCCTGACTGGCCTCTGTTCATATCATGCCCCTGTACCCCCACACCTTGCTCTTCATACTCATTGGCATTGTGCTTTCTCCTGCCACAGGGCCTTGGCACATGCTGCTGCCTCTATCTGGAATGTTCTTCACAAGCCTCCCCCCACCTCTTCACCTAGTCAATTCTTACTCTTCCTTCAGATATCAGCTCACTTCCTCAGGGAAGATCTTGAGTAAATTAAGTTCCTTATTATATGGTTTGAGGACACTGGATACTTCTTTGTAAGTGACTGTCACAGTTGCAGTTTTGCATTTCTCTGTGTGATCCTGCTATGGTTTGAATGCCCTTTCCAAATCTCAGGTTGAAATTTAATCCCCATTGTAACTGTATTAAGAGGGTGGGAAATCCAACCATGATATTTGAAAGGTGGGGCCTTTAAAAGGTGATTAGTTTGTGAGGACTATGCACTTGTGAATGGATGGATCCATTCATGGAGTAATGGGCATGGTTCTGATGGTTTTGAAAGGAGAGCAAGTGAGGAGGTTAGCTCTCTTGCTCAAACTATTCTTGTCATGTGATACCCTGCACTGCTGTAGAGAGTACCCACAAAGAGCAAGACCCTCACCAGATGAAGTCCCTGGACCATAGACTTCCCAGCCTCTAAACTATAAGATATAAATTTAATTTCTTTATAAATTGCCCAGTTTCAGGTATTCTGTTATAAGCAACAGAAATAAACTAATACAGTGAATAATGCTGCTATGAACATTTGTGTACAAGTTTTTGTTTGAATACCTGTTTTCAATTCTTTTGGGCATATATGCCCAGGAGTGGAATTGCTGGGTTATATGACAATTCTATGATTTACTCTTTGAGGAACTACCAAACTGTTTACCATAGTGGCTACACCATTTTATATTCCCACCAACAATGTATGAGGGATTCAATTTCTTAACATCCTTGCCAATATTTATTTTTTATATTTTAATTGTAGCCATCCCAGTGGATATGAAATAGTATCTCACTGTGGCTTTGATTTGCATTTCTCCATGACTAATGATGTTGAACATCTTTTTATTTTATTTTATTTTACTTCTCAAAATATATTGTACTTGATTTTCATGCCCCTTTACCTGTTCCTCTCCCCATTCATGGGTTAATGAACTAATGCGTTATCATGGGAATGGACTGATGGCTCTATAAGAAGAAAAAGAGAGCACATTAGCATGTTCTTGCCCTCTTGCCAAGTGAAGCCTTGTATCACCTCAGGACTCTACAAAGAGTCCCACCAGGAAGAAGGCCCTCATCAGATACACATCCTCGACCTTGGACTTCCCAGCCTCCAAAACTGTAAGAAATAAATTTCTTTTCTTTATAAATTACCCAGACTCGGGAATTCTGTTAAAGGCAACAGAAAACTGAGATATGCCTTTTGTGTAAATTGTTTCCTAAAGCATGGTATATGTATGTGGGACAGATAATATATAGATATTCATTTTATTTTGGTAAAGTTAGATGTTTGTTTTAATGTGTATTAGAAAAATATCTAATAATACTACAAGTAATTACTGTTTATCTTTTTGTCAGCATTTTTGCTTATGATGGGCCTAAAGTAGATAGAACTGAATCTATTTTACATAAACTATATGAATTAGAAGTACCATGATCAGGCAATAGGCATATAGGGCAAAAACTTTGGAAGCAGTGTGCAAATGAATGAAATTTGGGATACATTCATCAATATCTGTCTCCTCTCACAAGAATGTAAGCTCCAGAAAAGAGCTTTTTTGTGCACCATTGTATCCACTTGGCATGGTGCGTATTTGGAACTTAATAAACATTTGTTGAAAGACTGGACAGTGACTGAATAAACAATCTAATGACTCAACAAGTACCCATTCAAGTGACATCAGACCAGCCATAGGCCGAGTGATTAGAAAGAAGGTTAAGAGTCTCTTGAGTATTATCCATATAAGGAGGAAACAGGTTGGAACTTTGTGGACTTAGAACATTCAGCTTCAGATGCCCAAAGGTTGGTAGTCACAGGGCTCTCAGAGACATTTGCTGTGACCCTGCTCAGAGCAGTGCCCATAGCATCCTGGGCAGGTATTGTCACAGGCTAGGTTCCCTGGGAAGCAGACTGTGAGGTGAAGATTAGTGTGCAGGAACTTGATTTGGGAGTGCTCTTGAAACACCTGTGGAAGGGAAGGAAGTAGGATAGGGCAGAGAGAAAAGCTGAGGCAGTCTCCATAGTGGCCTCAGCCGTCCTGTGGGAAGTTCTGAAGCTGGAATGACACTTTCGAGCTGTCCAAAAAATCACACACACACGCAGACTACCTTGGGAGGGGTGTGACCTTGGGCAAGGCAGCTCTCTTCATCAAGGTCATCCCTCAAAGTGCTGATGGCCAAGGCCTGTCTGCAGGTAACACTCTCAGCAGCTGGGAGGGTAATTTCTGAACAGATCTGGGCGATGCATCACAGGGTCTAACCTAGGTATGTGTCCAGCCTCTGTGTAACAATCTCCAGTAGAGACAGACACCAATCACCATCTATGGAGTTGCTTCAACCATGCTTGGAATGGCTTTGGTGTTAGAAAGTGGTAATTTTTTTTTCTTCTTTTCTAATTTATATTGAACCAAAACCCATTTCTTTGTCAAGTTCCAAATACCTATCTTCATTGTGACTGCCAGAGCAAGAAGAACAAAATGATCCTTGAACTATCTGAAGAGAGATATGATACCTCCTTTATAAATCTCTTCTAAACAAACTAGGTTTGTTTACTTTCTTCTAAACAAACCTAGTTTCTTTGGCTGTTTTTTTGTGTATGTTTTCTGGCCCCTCACTGACACTTTCATCTGTTATCCTCCACATAACTTTTTTTTAACTTATAAAACTTCTTTTAGTATGCAGCACCTAGAATGAGATACCACAGCCCAGATGCAGACTGACCAGCTCAAACTGTTGTAGAGAAGTTACCATAATTTGCGCCTTATTAAACTTGGAGCAAACTAAGATTCTCGTGTCTTTTTTTTTTTTTTTTAAAGATGACCGGTAAAGGGAATCTTAACCCTTGACTTGGTGTTGTCAGCACCACGCTCTCCCAAGTGAGCGAACCAGCCATCCCTATATGGGATCCAAACCTGTGGCCTTGGTGTTATCAGCACCACACTCTCCCAAGTGAGCCAACCAGCCATCCCTATATGGGATCCAAACCTGTGGCCTTGGTGTTATCAGCACCACACTCTCCCAAGTGAGCCAACCAGCCATCCCTATATGGGATCCAAACCTGTGGCCTTGGTGTTATCAGCACCACACTCTCCCAAGTGAGCCAACCAGCCATCCCTATATGGGATCCAAACCTGTGGCCTTGGTGTTATCAGCACCACACTCTCCCAAGTGAGCCAACCAGCCATCCCTATATGGGATCCAAACCTGTGGCCTTGGTGTTATCAGCACCACACTCTCCCAAGTGAGCCAACCAGCCATCCCTATATGGGATCCAAACCTGTGGCCTTGGTGTTATCAGCACCACACTCTCCCGAGTGAGCCACGGGCCGGCCCTCTCTCATGTCTTTTTCATACGGACTGCAGTGGAGCCAGATCTCTCCAAATATGGATTCATGAAATTGATCACTAGGAATCTAAATGGAAAATCTAAAAGATTTTTAGTCCTATCTTTTTATATAATATTTATAATCATATTTATTATAAAAATAATAGCAAATGTTTATTTAATCCTTGTCGTATGCCAGACATTGTGTTAAAAATACATGCATGTCTCCATCTCATTTAATCCTCCCAACTGCACTGTGTGGTTGATACTGTTTGTATCCTCATTTCACAGAGGAAGAAATGGAGGCACAGATGGATTAGTTAATATGCCGAAGGTCACAAAGTCACTAATTGAAGGAGCCAGGATTTCAACTCTAGCAGTCTGGCTTCAAAGCTATCTTCTTCTGTATTTTTGTATTATATTAATATGGGTTGATTTAAATTAAGCAAGGACTTAATGATGTGTAAACACAGTACCTTGAACACATATGGTGCTCTTCTAAGAAGCTCAGAGAGCTTAGAAAGACAGCAGCATTTTTAAAAGGGAACAAAACCAAAAAAATGTAACACTTGTCATCCAGGGACTTTCTCCACTGCTATAATAAGCTTTCTAAGAGAAAGGACCACACTTTCTCATCTTTGAATACCCTGTATCTAGCAGAGTATCTAGATCATGATTGTGCCAGTTATCAATTCATTGTGTGTCTGTTCCAAATCCACTCTTCTTGGCCTTGTTTTGTGATACTGAAGCTGGACCCTGCAAACATTTCTTCTATACCAGCTGATGCAAAGTAAGTTTGTCAGCAGAGGGCACTGGAGGGACACTATCAGAGGAAAGGGCTTTTGGGGGGGGGGGGTTCTCATGCTTTTCTTTTTGCTCTATGGTGTAGTGGCCAATGGGCAGCTTCCTGTGGGGGACCTAGTGGTGCACAACCTTCAGCAAGTTGCTTCCAGAGAGTTTCACTGGCACTGCAGTGGGAAGCTCCCTGAAGCTCCTCAGTGAAACTCTTCACCGTCTGGTGGGCCACAGCCACATCTTCTCCAATGAAGTCTGAATCTCATTTTTGAAAGGACACCCTCTTTCAAGTTTGTCCTTCGGTGAGACCTCTCTTCAGCCTTGAAGATAGTAGCTGTTCCCTATATCTGCTGTACCAATATTCTTTAGAGATCTCTTTACTGCTCTTCATAGTTAATCTCTTTTACTAGCTAATAATTCTTAACATTAAAATTTCTCTGTTCAAATTATTGCTGTGGTTTCTGTCTCCTGACTGGACCCTGATTAATACAACAGTAGACACTTAATATATGATTAATGAGTGGATGTGTTAATGAGAGAATTGAGGAAGATACTTTATTTTCCACTATTGTTGCTATTTATTCTTGAGGACTGGACTGGATGGGGTGGCCCTTTGCTTGTCAAACTCTTCCTAGATGTTCAAGTTTCTTGGGAATTACACATTTTCAAGCAATCTATAAAACCCATCTGTCTTGTTCACCTTAATGAAATATTATATGGCAGACTCTGGTAGCACCAAGGACATAGAAACAAGTTTCCCTCGCACTCACCTTTCTGCACCCTGCAATTTTGTCCTGTATTGTCAGAAGTAATCTGGCCAGTCCTAAAACCTGCATCATATCCTGGGTCAGCAGCTCTGTTCCTAATGCAGGTGCTCTATTCTGAGAATGACATAGATTTTAGTGTTCATTTCCACAGGAAATTACTGAACTCTCAACACGGTTGACATTCCCAGTCTCTGAACAGTCCTGTTTTTCCAATCCACACAAAACAAGTTAGTGTATAATAACATTCCTGTAACTTATTTTGGAGAATAAAGAGTTTTGGCTGAAGCATATCAGGCATATCAGTAAAATCATCAAACATCTTCCTCTTATGTATCTCTGAGTCAGACTAAAAAAATTTTTTTCCCTAAGACAGGAAAACATAAAATGTGAAAATCACAAGGACGTGTGTTTCTGTGACAATTTGTACAAATTGTCTGTCTACATCTGCACCCCCAAACACTTTGGCCAAGTGAACCAAATCCTTAAATTGAACTCAGTTCCAAACAGGGAGTGCCCAACCTTTCATTAAGGCTGATAGAAAAGCACATCAAGGACATGGTGAGGTTTTGCTTGTTTATGTAATAAAACAGACACCAGTGTTTAGCTGCTGAATGTGTAAATTTAGCCTGTGTGACAGTGGGGAGCTAAGAGGAAAGGAAGCAATTTGGGAAATACCTCCTCCCCACATCATAAACATTCTCAGACCCATCAAAAGACCCCAAAAGAAGGTCCCACAATATGTGCCTTTTATAAAGCAAACCCACCATCAGGCTTCAGGCCATGTGTGAACTGGTTTCTCTTTTTAATTTTACAACTAGGGTGGGATAGCTAACAGTGTAGTATGTCATGGTCAATATGTCAACTGCAAAGTGGGTCCAACGTTGCAGAAAGATTCCAATAGTCATTGAGTACATTTCCCTTGTAACTTGAGAGAATGTTGGTTAAATCACTGGGGTCTGGAGTACCTGACGTCAGATCCCCAAGCCTCAAGCTCTCTGTTCTATGACTGGGTCCTAGAGTAAGTTTCAGGTCTAATGGCAAAGAGTCTCCTTTGGGGTTGGAGGACAGGTTTAGGGATGGAATAGAAAGGAAGGAGGTGCCGCTTTTTACTAGCCATTATTTCAGTTTTAACATTGTCAAACAAAACATCCCTACTCATTTTGAAATAGAGAACATTCAAGTCCCACTGCTTGGTTGGGCTTAAATATTCCCACACTGTCACTACTCCTAAAATCAATGTTGGTTAATTTGTGAAAGTACAGTTGAAGGCACGTTTTTGTTTGTGCCACTATTACCATATTAGCTAATATAACCACAGCCCCAAAGTGCTTGGGATTTGACGTTCTCCTCCCCTTCCTGCCCCAATATGAAAAGCGATGACTTTATTTATATTTTTCCCTGTGGTCAAGTTCAACAATAAGAGGCCCATTCTCAAACACTTAGGGCATAGAAATTGCTTTTTTTAGTTGGTTCAGCAGATGGGAATTTTAAAATCCCTGTATGAGCTGTATTCCAGTGGCAGCAGCATTTATCTTACAACTGAGTCATAAATGGTAAACTGGCTTTTTCTTTTTTCTTTTCCTTCTTTTCTTTTTTTTAGGTAGATAAGAGGTGAGAAGGTAATTTCCAGAAAGTGGTGGGGGCTGAGGAGGATGCTCAGAGGTCCCAAGTTTATAGCCATTTCTTGGCTCAGTCTACTTTTTATGTCCTTTTAAGAAATGATTATGAAATAGGAATTCGGGGGGCAAGAGAGAGGAATGAAGTGAAGACAGCAGGAGTAAGGGAGTGATGACCCAAAGTGATGAGAATTCCAAAGGAGGGGAGGTGGTCAAAATCTCTAGGGCTCCCAAAAGCAGAACTCTGTAAAGACCAGCATCGGAGGCACCATGGAATCTGGATCATTCCATTCATATTTCATGATTAGCAGCACACTGGGTGAAAAGAATTCACTGAGCCTTCCGAACAGATGGTTCCTGGGCAACGGGATATCCCCATGTCTTGTTTATTCAAGAGAAAACCTTGTTTTTGAAAATGCTACAGTCATAACACAGGATCCTAATTGGGACTCACCATCTTTGTGAAGGAGAAGGGTTGCTTTAAACCAGTGTTTTTAAAGCCATGGTTGTGACCCATTAATGTTGTGACCCAATTTAACTGATGTTTCACCAGTATTTTCTAGTGGAATATAATAGGAAAATCAAGTGCGTCTCATATAGATTTGAGACATTTTTTGTATCAGTTTGTGTGTATGTGTAAAGGGTATATATGTGCCAGGCTGTAATGGAAAATGTAGCTCTTACTGTGGACCAAGTTCGAAGAAGGAGAAACACCATGCTTTAGGCAACTTTAGAAGGAAAAGGAGGAATTGATTGTGGTATGTAATTAGCAGAGCGAACACACACTGCCCAACTTGTTTTGTAGGTGGTGCCTGCACACGCATGTGTGTGTGCACATAATGCTTTAGGCAACTTTAGAAGGAAAAGGAGGAATTGACTGTGGTATGTAATTAGCAGAGTGAACACACACTGCCCAACTTGTTTTGTAGGTGGTGCCTGCACACGCATGTGTGTGTGCACATGTGTGCATGCGTGTGTGTGTGATCTGATCCTGCCACGATATGTTAGACAACAGTGTACTTCCTCCTAAGAATAGGACATAATATTCAGAGATTTATTTAAGGAAACATTGCTTAGTATGATAATTCAGAAAATGTGATGGACAAATCTATAGCCCCATATCAGGGCTCTTGAGAGAAAGAGATACACTCTCTTGGCATTGATTTAAAGTTGTAAATAAGTTCTTAAATATTTTTTTCACATCAAAATATCTTTGTCTAAGCACAAGCTGGTCAACTTGACAATAGTAGCATAATTTCTCCTGGTTTATACTATGAAGAAAAAGTTTCAGCTGATTTATTTATGGTGCATGGCTGCTCAGGGAGCAAATTTCCTGAGTATATTTCCCTCACAGAAACCTAGAAAATCACCCACAGTGCCTTATGTTTCCAAACAAAATAAAAAATGTTTCCACCTTAGCTTTTCCTGCCAGCCTTTAAAGTCTCATATCTGGTAACAAGATAAGCAGCCACACCACAGGGATGTGGAGGTGGGGTGGGGTGGGAGAGATGAGGCACCATGGTGTTCAGAAAGTCAGAGACGTTATCACCTACTAATAGAACATTTATTAATATTTGTAAGGTACAGACTGTGATACAAAAAAAAAAGAGACAGATGTAAAATGACAGGCGTCGTCTTCGTCAGAGATCTGCTTTGCAGCCTGTGAGCTTGGTTGGTTTAGGCAGTGCGCTCTACAAGACTGAGGACTGGGGCTCTCTTGCCTCCTACACTAAGTAAAGATCTCATTCTTGAGGAACAGCTGATGCTCCAATCAGTTTTTCGTACATACACACTGTTGGCCAGAGGAGGCTTTAATTATTATCTCTTCCAAGGAAGCAGATAACAACCTCCACCACCACTGCATTGCAAACAATCGAAAGCACATGTGCTCCCGGTGCTTTGTACAGAGTGTCAGGCAGCTCCTAACAGTTGGCCTGAAAACGAATCCACGTGAGAGGCACATGACAGGCAGATGGCTGTGAGACGTACTTCAGGAAGAGAGAGAGCCATGTTCCCATGTTTAAGGAACTACAGCGTGTTCGGAACAGAGCAGAGAACTGCCAACCACTCCCTTCTCACAAGATCTGGCCGGATCTTCTCCTGATGCGAAAGCAGTCTCCCTGAAGCTGACAGGGTTCCAAAGTTGAAAATGTTCAGTTTACCTTGCCACGTCCTCTGACACTTTGATAAGGGTTTATCTTATGCTGAGAGTGACTAATTCTTCCAAAACCTGGGTTTCTGGAACCTGCTGTTTATTCAGCAGGAATCTACAAAGTCCTTGTTTTCACTTGACTGAAAGAAATGAATCTACAGCATCTTTAATCATAAATATAATGCCCTGGGAGAGGATACAGCAGCGAACCTAACAGACAAGGCCCCCAGTACAGTGCCTGGCACACAGTAGGCACTTAATATACATTGAATGAATACATGAGTGATGACTGGGCTGAGAGTGTCCCAGTCACAAAAGTGTTTCTACTACATTGTTTTGGGTTTCTGAAATCACAGACTTTCGTCTCATCTGTTAGCAATGGTATTTAACTTTTCTTGGCCAATGTTATACTTGAAATGGACTCATCCAATAAAAATTATGGACCATTGTAAATATCTTAGATTTCCTCTCGGGGTACCTTTTTCTGGCCAAATTTCCATACTAAAAAGATGTTAAACCATACTGCCTTATCCCCAACTTGCCTGCAAAGATTTACTAAAATAAAATAAAATCATCTTATCCAACTTACAAAAACAAAAAAAGGTTATGAAATTATTTTGCTGTACAAATGCAGAAAACTATTGTTACCCATAATGTCAGCTTACTTAGTTCAATTCTTCAATTGCACTATTGCTTTGAAATATCACAAATTATTGTTTTTTCTTCCATTCTAAATATGACAGTTCAATTACTAAGGAATTATTCTTCAGTTAATAATTACTTCGGTTCCTTACATAACGCAAGCTAACACTCACATCAGTTTTTATCCACAATTATAGCATAAAAAGTCTCCATTTTCAGAAGAAAATTTGTAACAGCACAGTGGAAAACAGAAAAATCTCATTGTGTAGGTAAATGTAAGTATTAGATGATTGAGTAGTTTATACGTTGTATCCTATTATTACCATTCTCAGTGGCTGAATGCTAAACGGTTTAACAGTTTTTGAGCTATATATTTAAAATGTAATTAAAACATACAGTATCACAGTGCATTTAAAATGGCTTATAAAAGGCCTTTACATGGCATCAGTATCGTATGTCAGAGATGAATGGTGTTTCTAATTTGCTAGCCACTTGGTCAAGTTTACTTTAAGCAGAAAGCATATTTATACAAGTTATGGTAACACAAATAGTCTCCTGGGAAAAACTGTGAGGGTTTAACATTTTTGAAGTATGTTTTGTCTATCTTCTAAACGGGCATTTTATAGGCTTTGGGCCAAAGCGCCTTAAAATCATGCTCCTTAACTCAGGCCTTCCTACCCTTGATGCTGCCTGAACATTCAGGGAGAGTCGTGGGGGTGCGTTTTCAAGGGTGGGGGTGAGGTGATGGTGGGGGATTTGAGCCACTGTCATTGAATACAGTGCTCCTTAAGGTGTGGTGGGGGAAAGCAGCAGCGTCCACAGCACCTGGGAGCCTGTTGGAAATGCAGAACCTCGACCCCAGACCCGCTGAATCAAAATCTGCATTCAAAGCAGACCCGAGATGACATGCAGACATGTCAGAGCTGGAGAAGCACCGCTCTGGGACCTCAAAGGCTCAGCTTACTGTGGCCAAGCACGACACATGCCCAATGTCAATTTATCTTCCCCTCTCACTTCTCAAATCATCCTGTTCAGGAATAACATCCCCCAGATCATGTTTCCCTTTCTTTCTCATCACTCCCACGCCCGCTCCCCAGACCCAGATGAATTTCCCAACATCCGATGTCCTTGCTTTTATCAAGAAACCACGTCTCGTGCTCTCCACCTGACATCATCCAGGGGTTTCCTGCAGCTCCGATAACCTTGGGAAGGTCAAGGCATAGTAATGACTCCCGAGGCTGTGGATTTATTCTGCTTTCCTGTGGCTGAACCTCCCTCCTTCATTTATGCTACATGGAAATCCCATCCTTTTAAGCTGCCCACCAAAAATCCAATCTCCCCTTTCCGTTTTAAATCCCTTCTAGAAGGGAGATTTCTTTGTCCATGTTTCTATTCATGGAATGCTGCCTTCTTTTAACCAACCTATAAGCTTCTCTGTTAATATTTGTGGGGTACTGAAAGGAGAAAAGGGAGTCATGCCGGATGTTTGGGGGAATCGCAGACAGGTTTTACCCACGGGAGGGAAGTGGTGTGCAAATTACTAATGACCCACTTGGCAGCCCCCTTACCACACTTCATTCGGCTCCACCTTTGCACTGAGAGGCTCAGCCTGCAGCAGGTGTCCAGAGGCAACTGGACATCCAAACCCAGACCCAGACTGGCCAGCCAGTTGGACCCTAGAAGCAATTTGGTCCCTCTGTCCCAAACCGTGCTGGGGTAAAGGGCACTACAAAAAAGTGAACTGGACATTTAGAAGCACATTGCTTACAAATTCAGGCTCTGTGGGCTGGGGGTTAGTGCAGCCAATAGTCAAAGGAACTTTTGGGGGTCAACCAGGTAAGGACTCCTCAAGGCTCCTCTGGAGTGGTCGGCACCCAGAACAGATTTCTTTAATCAGAGGAGACTGGCAGGGGGAGAAACAAGATTGCTTTCTGGCCATAGTGAGTCCGAGGACCGCGTTTGCAGCTTCCATTCTTCTTGAGGCCAACAAACCAATTTTTCTCTGCATGCTTCTTGGATATGTAGGTGTTGTAATGGTTTTCCTCCAGCCTTTCCAGGAACAAACATTCCTCATTTGGTGTCTGCTAAAAATACAAAACCAAAAGAGAACAGAACTATCAATGAATGGTTGTTTTTTTTTGTCCTTTTTGAGACCGGCCGCACCGCGCTCAGCCAGTGAGCGCTGTGAGCGCACCGGTCATCCCTATATAGGATCCGAACCCGCGGCAGGAGCACTGCTGCACTCCCAGCGCTGCACTCTCCCGAGTGCGCCACAGGGTCAGCCTTCAATGAATGGTTTTAAATGGAGTTCCTCCATTTACTAGCTGTGTTACCTTGGAAAAGTTACTAAAGCTCTCTGTGCCTCAGTCTCTTTTTCAGGAAAATTGGGATAATGGTAGAACCTGTCTCAAAGGATAGTCATGAGGACCGAGAACAGCACCCAGTACAAATGAGCCTTAAATATGAATTTGCTATTATTCTAAGTTCCCCTGCCATTTACTGTCTGCAGGACTCTAGAATCTCCTGTTGAGGAGATTCTACTTGACTATAAGTACCTTGAGGGTAGGGATGATCTTTTGTCTCTGGAGAGGCCTGGCACATAGGCATGACCATGGAAAAACATTCATAATGGGCAAAACCAGACCACAATGCAGCGGGGATTTTCACATTTGGACTTGAAGAATAAATGAAAACCTGCTAATATTCCTTTTCCTCCCAGTGATTTTCACTAACAATATAAAGATTTTTACCTCAGTATTTTTACGAGCATAAATGCTTGTGCAAAATTTGTCCTAAACGTAAAACATATGCTGGAACTTAAATAAGTGTTTAAAACATGAAAATAACTTTGTTTTCACTACTTAATAAGAAGAGTCATAAAAAGATGCTACTTATAAAAGAATTGAACTTTAAAAAAAATTGCAACTTTATTTAAAAGAAAAAAGCACTCCAAAGCCCACCATCAGAAAGAGGCAACTGTTAACAGTTGATAAACGTCCTTCCCTATATCTCTTTATATATACACACAATAGACGAGGCTATATGGATATAGACTTTTGATGTCAAAATGGCATGTTTTATGTGCTGTTTTAAAAGAAGGCAATAAACCTAAGAAAACATATTCACTACCAGTAGCAAGAAAAATGCAAATTAAATTATTTATCATATATTTGCTGTAGTATCTGCAACGATTAAAAACATTTATAAGTCTTAGTATTGGTGAGAGTGCAGAAAACACACACGTTGGTGAGATAAATTGGTGGAAACTTTCTGAGGGTAGAGTGGCAATGTGAATCAAAATTTAAAATATGCATTACCTTTGACCTGGAAATTTCACTTCTAGAAATTGACCCTTAGGAGATAGTTAAGCAAGTGTGAAACTGTATTTTCCAGGTGGTCTTTGAAGCATTGAATAGAATGGCAACAAATTGGAAGCAACCTACATATGCATGAAAAGGCACTTCCGTACAGTGGAATCTAGTGCAGCTCTAAATCTATTAAGCTGGAAATATAGCCACACATATTAAATAGTGTAGTTACTTGAAAAATATCTACCAACCCCTGTTTTGTTTACTTGTAATTCATCTGTTAGTGGGGGGAACCCAGTTTTTGAACTTTCTATTTGTCAGCATTTTATTTTATTTTCTTTGCTTAAATTTATTTTTAAATTAAGGTTTATTTTTTGAATAGGTAACACATACACATGGTACAGATTTTTACAGGGTAAACTGTTAAAAGTAAGTTGAATTCCATTCCTGCCCCCAGCTGCTAAGTGGCCCTAAAATCAAGGCAACCTCTGTTACCAGTTTCTTGTCTGTCCTTCTAGAGTTGCTCTGTGTGTATTCAAGGCATATAAAATTGTTTTATGAGTGTATTTTGTATCACTAAGTAAATGGAGAACGAATTGCTTTAAATACGGTAATCATAGAAAAATTAGGAAAATAAAAAATTATTAAATCTGGCCAGACACTGTTGCCCATCAGAGCTTCTGAGCCTGAGGTTTGCTTTCTGGCTTTTTTTTTTTTTTTTAAAGAAAGGCTATTTTATTTATTTATTTTTCTTCTTCTTTCAGGTTTAATATCTGAATAATGAACATCTTTTTTTCTTCTTCTTTATTTGTCAGCATTTTAGAATACATTTGTTATATTTGGATTTAAAACAGATATAGCAAATCACTGATGCTGTGTGTTGTCCTTCCAGGGACCTAACACATCTGACTTTTCTCCTTTTTTGAGTCATACTATCTCTATAGTCTCTCTTCACCCGCAGGGGTTGGTGATTCCCTTTCTGGCAGTTTCCAATCATATTGTTCATTGTTCTCTATTTGTGAGCATGTTCATCCTATCAGACTATAAACCCTACTGAGGAAAGTGATGGAGTCCTGTCAGCTCTGTGTCTACCCCTCAGACGCAGGGCTTTGCAAATAATAGGTGCTGACCAGCTAAGTAGTGACTTTACTTTGATTCTTGAGACAATGGACAGCAGTCAATACAATTAGCTTTTATTAGTAAGGGACTAGGTAACAGGACGTTTCCTGCTTCTTATTTATTTATAGTCTAGTGAAATGACAACTGGGTGAGACACTTTAGGTCATTTTGGAACAAGATAGGATATAAATATATTTAATAGGATGACTCTGCTGCCTCTAGAGGAACTTAGTCCAGACATTTAGTGTTTGATGCACATTGCTGGGGGTGGAAGGAGGTGGGCAGATGTGGACCCGTGTGGGTTGCCCACTCCCCAGTAGGGGGTCTCACCCCATGATGCCCCTCAGTGGGCGTCAGGCCTATTTGCTGTGACGAAGGTGAGGACGGCCACATTCCCCACCTGATGTCTCTATTACACTGGTGCAGTTGACCTATGCAGAATGGCTGAGTCATAGGCTGAGTCAGCAGGCCAAGTCGGCGGAGCTCTGTCCCTCAAGCAGGATTTGTCAGTGCTTGTTGCGCACTTGGTACAATGCAGAGGGCATGTGGATCAACTATAGATTCATGCCCATTGTTTTCATGGTTATATTTAGCATGCTTTTTTCCCAATTACATACGTGACATATACTCACTGTAGAAAATTTGGAAAATACATGAAGGTATTTATTTATATATTTTGATATATATTATCAAATCACCCACTTACCACCCCCAGAGATATTAATATTTTGGTATATAGTCTTTCAAACTTATTTTGTAAGTAAATACAACCTTTCCACACACACACAAATTTGAATCGGGATGGACTAAAACTTAAAATGTGATAAGAGCATAAAGCAGAGCCTTGAGATATTTTAGAACTTCTCTTTATTAGTGGGAAAATGCAAAATTCCTTAGGCATAATACACTAAGATCATATTTCAGGTGAATTACAGTGCCGGCCAGGGCTATGGTAGGAGAAGGGGGTGCCTGGGGCCTGGAGAAAATTGTATTTGGGGAGTTTCCCCTCAATATTTTTATGTAAGGAAAAGAAGGTTGTAATAAACATCAAAATTGATTTAATGGGGGAAAAGCCATAAAACTGTAACCTGTAACCTAAGACACAGTGAGAGTTGGGATTAATAAGCTGATTATTTGTCCTGTGGCTACCATGGATGTGGTGCCTCCCACGCGCCAGGCGCTGTGGTGGGTGCATTCTGTGTGTCGTCTCACTGGATCCTCTCAAGCTCTGTATGAGGTGGTTACTGTCCCCATTTTGGACAAGAGTAAGTAACTTGCCAAAGTGGCATAACTGTGGGATTCAATTATGAGTCTAAGACTGAATGATGGATTGATTGACTTGATTAGTAAGGGGAAGTACTGCCTTAAAAAAGAAGTCGACTCCCCACGTAGCAGTCACTACCTATGCTCCAAACCCCTTAAACTTGTCCTGGTTGACCTGTATTTCAGCAAACGGCATATTAGAGGCCACTTCTTACTCAGATGATTTCATCTCCTGACCCCTAGCGGGCAGCATGAGAAAAAAGAGATTACATCTGGAACATCTCAGATGGCTGAGATTACTGCTTCAGGAGAGGGTTTCCTGCGCCCACTGTTACTTGGCAATTTGATAGGAGTTAAAGGAAGCCCCAGACTAAAATCCCCCCACTGGCTGCCTTTTTATAGACATCTTCATGAAAGGAAGGAAGGGGTTCTGGATAGGGTCATGCATGACAGCCCCGCCTTAATTATAAACTGTTAGGTTACAGAGAAGGAATCACCAAAATCCAGAAATAATTTTAAATCTAGCAGTCATTGGTTTCAGCTCTCTCTCCAGTTAAATCTTTTGACAGAGAAACCAATAGGAACAAAATAAGATTACCTCCATTTCTATTGCTTTCTCACAAAGACCTATACACTGGGTCAAACCCATATAAAGCAGTAACTATGAGAGGGACAAGCAGGTGATGTGGAAGATTTTAGATATTGAATAAACAGACCACACCTCTGCATGTGGCTCATTCATCCTTACACCGCTTTAAGGATCTAACACAGCACTTAGACACAGGAGGCATTTGATAAATGCTGAATTAAGGCATTAAACTTTTCATCCTTTTAGGTGGTCCTTCCAGAGTAAGAGGAGCTCTTTTCAAAGTTTTATGCATGACATATGAACTACTAGAGTCAGGGCTCTGCAATTTTTGTAAAAAGCATTAAGAGACACACCCATAGCATGTAGTAGGTGCTCAAGAAACGTTTTTGGAATGAATGAATGAAGTGGGATTAGATATTCTGAAATGAGTAACGGATGAGTTACCAAAACATCAATCAATGTTTCCTCTATGTTTATATGATAATACATCTGAGTATTTTGAGAGAATACCACAAGAAACCCTTTTATGTTTGTGCCTAAAATAAGACAGGGTAGAGGGTGGGAATCCTACTGGAAAAAACAACAAACAGAGACTAATTGTTGCTTTATAGTTTGCATCACTCGATGTAACAAGATTTCTGGAAACCTCAAACCTCGGCTGTATCTGGAAGCAAGTCAGCCTCATACTTACTGAGCCGTATAAAAGCCCGTCGGTGTCCATGGCCAAGTACTGGCCGGTCTCGGTGCTCTTTATATACACCTCACCCACGCTTTCCGCACTGAGCTGCAGCTGAACTGGAATAAAAATAACATGAGCAAAAGTAAATAAACACTAGCTCTTGCCCATAGAGCCCGGCAGCCAGGACAGTTGGCGATGGAAAATTCTGCTCATTCATGTTGCCCACAAGGATGAGCCCCAAATTAATCAAAACGTGGAAATACTGTCCCTTTTCTTTGCCTTCCAAAGAAAGCTGCCCATTGGGAATTGTGTTCTTGAGAGAGGGAGGACAGACCACAGCAGGCTGGCCTACCTACCTGTCCACCCTGTTTGTTGCTAAGTGGCCCTGTGGGCACCTTCACAGTGCCCCTCTCCGCTCTCTGTCCCCTGGAGGAAGACAATCACAGGAGGCTATGGCATTCGCTTCCTGGGCTCCATGGTTCCAGCAGTCTGGGGGTGCTAGAAGCAGGCATGGCCTGAGCACGTTCTGCTTTAGTTATCACCCCTGCTATGCGGGGTGCCTTTTTATGGCCTAGGCCTTCTAGGCGTGGGAGAGACACTTGTCAACACATTGTTATTTTTTCAAATCTGAGATTGTAATTTTCCCAGACAGAAGAGGTTCCCAGGGAGTGAGGATGGGTGGCCACATATGAAATTCAGGGAACCCACCCACAATGAAATTCAGTCAACCCCTTCACCTCTCTGACAACCTAACTAGGGTACAGCCAGAGGAAGAATCCCCACTTCTGACTGAGGGAATGAAGCAGTTACCTGGAAACGCAGTGATGAGAACAGTGGTTCTTAGCTGGGGGTGACTTTGTTCCACAGGGGACATTTGGCAATGTCTGGAGACAGTTTGGGTTGTCACAGCTGGAGGAAGTGGTGTGCTATTGGCATCTAGCAGATAAAGGCCAGGGATGCTGCTAAACATCTTGCACTGCTTAGGACAGCCCCCACAACAAAGAATTATCAGCCCAAAGAGTCGATAGTGCCAGGTTGAGAAGCCTTGAGATCGAGGGCGAGGACTGTGAGTTACACTCTCCCCGCTCACACTGATTGATTCTCCTAAGGCGCCTTGCCCAGTGCTGGATACATAATTGGAATCCAATACCCACTTGATAATTATTCATTTGTTCATTCACCCTGGGGTGCCTCTGGAGGGAGGCACTTTGATGGTTCACATTGAAAAATGGAATTGATTCTGGATTCTTCTGGACAATTTCTTTGGTCAGCAGACGGTTACAACCGTCATTACGACTGGGAGTGAAATCTAGACCAGGAAACAGTGGCCACCCAATAGTTCTCCAGGAGGACAAGCTGACTGTCTCTAAGGGTCAGCTTATCAGAGGCTGAGGGGTAGGGGAGGCTGGAACGCAGGGCCTTGGTGGGCAGATCTGGACCCCTCATTGTCTTTTCTTTGTTTTAATTTTTTATTTAATTTCTTTGAACAGGAAATACATTCACATGTTTCAAATCTGTAAACCATATCAGAGGAGACAGAGAAAAGTCCCCTCCCCCCATACCTCCTTGCAACCAATGGAGACACAACGTAAACAGGGCAGACAAGATCCTTGCCCTTCCTACAGGGTGTACATGTACATTCCCCCGGGCAGAGACTGAGACAGAGACAGACAAGGAAACCCTCCTAGACACGTCTTATGTGTATCCTTCTAGAGGGATCGTATGCATATATTGCCAAATACATACTATTTCACACCTTTTGTTTCACACAAATGGTAACATATTATAGACATGGTCTGCAGCGTGCTTTTGCTTAATGACTAACTCAAAATCCTTCTACATCAGTACTGAAAAAGTTAATTTTATTCATTTTGCTAGTTGAATCGTGCTCCATTATGTGGCTATACCACAGTCATTTAACCACTTCCCTATTAATGTGCCTGTATTTTCTCATTTCCCTTTGTTTCCTTGTCTTCTGATTCATCCCAAGGGTGATACGTAGTTATGTCACCCTCCCTGAAGATGCAATTCTCTTGTCCTTGGAAGTCTTTGCTATAGAGACTCAGGACTTCCTCTAGCTTCCTGTGGTGAGTGGAGTTTAATTCACAGGAAGGGAACTGGAAGCCACTGATCTACTTTCCCACAGGTCTTCCTATCTTTGGTTAGCTCGGAGAGTGTAGTCATGAGAGAACAGGCCAAAGGGCCTCTGTGGTGATCTGGTCCCTGCCCTCTCTAGCCTCAAATCACAACACTCACTGCTCAGTCACTCTGTGTCACCTCTTCCACTCCTTCAACACACAAAGCTCTTTCCTGCCCCAGGATCTTTGCACATGCTATGTCCTCTGTCTGGTACCTTCTTCCTCCAGACAGTTACAAGGTTGGCTCTCCTCCAGGCCTCAGCATAAATATCCCTCCTCAGAGAGGCCTCCCCCGAGTACCTTATGACTCTCTGTACTTTCACCTCCCACTAATGCCACATCATTCTTTCCTGGCCTCTTGTCTGCTCTGTTTCTTTCGTGGCACTTACCATACAATTATTTTATTATTTCGGGGTTTACCCATTTATGTCTGCCTCCCCAGGAGAATGTACACTGTGAGAGGAAGGGCAGGGATCTTGCCTGTCCTGTTGCCCGTTGAGTCCCCAGCACCTCACACAGTGACCTGCACACAGAGGACGGTCAATATATATTTGCTGAATGAATGACATTAGGCTAATATTGGCAGAGACGATTCTGCTGGTCCATCATCAGTCAGCTGTGCACTTGAATTATGTTTCTAGTAACACCCTGTGGAGCGAAGTTAAGATGGGACCAAGTTGAGAGGTGTACAGCTGGGTTCTGCCACCAACCAGCAGGTGGCCTTGGGTAGGCTACTTAGCCACTCTCGGCCACAGTCTCCTTATCAGTAAAATGGAAGGTGTTTGGGTTCAATCTCTATACAGTTTTTTCCAGGCCAAACAGTCTATGAAGCAAGTAGATACTTTAATAATACTACTACATGCCATAGAATATTATTCAGCAATAAAAAGGAAGGAGGTACTTATACATGCCACAACTTGGATGAATCTTGAAGACACAGTGCTAAGTGGAAAAAAAAAAAAAAGCCAGTCCGAAAGGACCACATGTTTTATGATTCCATTTAAATGAAATGTCCCAAACAGGCAAGTCCATAAAGACAGCAAGTAGATTAGTGGCAGCCAGGGCCTGGACGGGGGTGGGGTGGAGCTGGGGAATTATGGTTAAGGAATGAGGGGTTTCTTTTTGAAAATGTCCTAAAATTGATTGTGAAGATGATTGCACAACTCTGATAAGAAAAGTGGTAAGAAGAACTGAATCATATACTTTAAATGGATAAATTGTATGGTATCTGAATTATATCTCAATAAAGCCTTAAAAAAAAAAAGTCCTGTATTTTCATGGTTTTCAGACCTCATGGTTTTCTGAGAACTTTCACATAGATTTTCCTGTCAGTTTCTTAACATAATCTTTCATATTTAAGAGAGACCAAAGGAGGAGGATAGCCATTTATTGATCACCTATAATGTGCCAGGCAGGCATCATGCTAGTTTCTGTCTTGATGTATACAGTGTGAGATTAAACAGTGTGGACTCCAGAATCAAAGTGCATGAATTTAAATGCTGGCTTAGCCATGTGTTACCTGTGCAATCACTGGGCAAATTATTTACCTCTGTCTCCTTATCCATAATGATAGTTGTTGGGGGATTAAGTGATCCAATGCATGGGGAGTGGCCAGTACTGTTATTATCATTTCTGCTGTGCTTATGTGGCCTCATCTCACAGCAATCCCTGGAGGAAGCTGGCACTGCCCTGCAGTTGAGGGGCTGAAGCTTGTTAAGAGCATGTTTCACAAAAGATTTACTTACAAGAAGGAACAAAACCTGACCAGACCCAGGCTTGAGGACTCCAGGTATCCTGGTTTTTCCTCTCTTTCACACACCCTCTTGGGCTACACTTTATGGGATGGGTTGGTCCAAATCCAGCCACACTCCCCTGCTCAGAACCTCTCTCATTCGAGATCAGACGTGTACAAGATGGCGAGTGTTCATCCAGGATCCCATTTGTGTCCACGGAATGGAGTGAGGTTAGTTGCCTGGGACTTTTTTCCACCTACCACCCATAAATGGAGGTATTTAGTCAAACACATTATAGGTGCTACAGAATTCCATAAGGGCAGGCTCTTTTAAGTCATCAGGGAAGATATTTTAAAAGCTTTCCATTTCCTGGTTCATTTCTGTTCTGCTGCCTTAGAGAGTACCCATTTGTCTGGCCACGGGGCTAAGAGTTGGCTTGCCATTGGTGCAGTCTCACCATGGCCGTGAAAAGCCTCACAGAGTAAACAAGAGCCAGAGGCTACTTAGCACATGACTGCAGCCCTCAGCCAGGAGCCCCAGCACCAGGGCTGTTGCGCTGGTGAGAGTTCGTCTCGAGAGTTTCCTCTGTAAATATTATTTCTCCAGGATGTCCAAGTTTCATAGCTCATTTTCACTGGATTTCTTTCTGGCTAAGTTTCCTAAACATATACCCTTCTGCAAGCAGGGCTGGCAGGAAGGAGCAAAACCCAGCCTGAGCTGATCATGTAGCTGCCTAGATGTCCAGCTTTCTAGTGTGATTTCATTCCAGTTTTCCAGACCTGCGTCCTGTTGCAGCTGCTGTTGAGGACGTGCATGGAAGGAGAGCATGTGAGAAAGGGGGGCCGGGTGGGGGGGAGGCGGCCACACGACAGAAGCTTCTTCCTCTCATAGCAGTGCCACGTGGGGGGCACGGAGAGCCGTTCAGTCAGTATACAGTCAGTCGTCTGCTGTGTGCTGGGATTGTGCTCAGTGTCAGGAGTGGTCCCTGCACTGAGGACTTGCACACATTAGGGATACAGACAATTAAACCTATGAATAATAAAACAAGAGAACAAAAAATCTCAGTTGTTTTTCAGCTAAAAGCAAACAAAAGTGCAGAAACTGCAACAAAACGCTATCCCTTTCTCTATAGATAAACAAAAGTGCAGAAACTGCAACGAAACTGCTATCCCTTTCTCTATAGATAGAGATAGATAGATCTATATCTCTTTTTTTTTTTTTTTCCAACGGATAAGTCCACAGCACCCTCAGCCCGTGAGCGCACTGGCCATCCCTATATAGGATCTGAACCCGCGGCCTCAGCACTACCAGCGCTGCACTCTCCCGAGTGAGCCACAGGGCTGGCCCTCATATATCTCTCTTTTTCCCTTTTAAAGAAAAGTAGAAAATAACAAAAAGTGAAAAAAGCAAAATTGTGGGAGAACGTAGTAAATCCTTGATGACAAGTTCATAGAAAACACAACACAAGGTTCATAGCTCCTGAGTACATATGCAGTAAAGTATGAAACTGCGGCTAGATATAGACCAAATTCATACACACTGCTCTGGGGAGGGTAAGAAGTGCTAAGGCTGGGGAGAAGACTGGAGAGAATGTCTTCTTCATCCTAACAGTTTATTTCTTTCAAATCAATCTGGAGGAAGAACAGCCCGCTTGGTGGTCCTGCTGACACTGGGTGCTGGGGCTGCTGGTGTTTGCTAAATTCTCTTTTGTCCCTCTCAGAGTGGTACTTGATGCTTACAGCTCTGTTCTCAGTCAATGGGCAAACACTCAGAGCTGGCCACAACTCCTATTTTTTGTTGCTGGTGACTCCTGAGATGTTCTTTGACCCAGCTCAGGCCTGGCCCCACATTGCATGCAGATCTGAGCATAGATATCCATAAAAGGTGGGTCTTCTTGGGGGCGGACAGGGACCCAGGAGAACTGGGGAGGCAGGGTGGGGTGATGGGCTACGAAAGCTGCAGCTTCTCTGTTCATTCCCCTTTCCAACACCCTCCACCAGGTTAGTTCCCATAGCTGGGGGGAGCACCTCTTTTTTATCCCATACAGGGAATTTAGGACTTGCTGTCTATGACCAGAGAGGTCAGTGGTTCTAAAGCATCCTAAGGATGAAGGAACAAGAGTTTTTCGAAAAATGAGACAAATCTGTTGCTCATAGTGTACCTCTTTTGTCCCAGTTCTGAAGTGGGGACAACTTTTAATTTAGCAGGAGAAATGGAAAGCAACTTTTTTTTTTTCCCTTTTTGTCTTTTTTCGTGACCGGCAACGGATCGCAACCCTCAGTGTTGCGCCCGCACCGGACCGGGACCGGCAACGGGATCGCAACCCTCGGTGCTGCTCCCACACCTCGCTCAGCCAGTGAGCAGCCGGTCCGCATGTGGGATCCGAACCCTCAGTGGGAGCGCCGCCGCGCTTCCCAAGCGGCGCACTGTAGCAGTGCGCCACCGGGCCGGCCCCGGAAAGCAACTTTTTAAAAGATACTCTAGGATAGATATAAATCTCTTAGAGAAATTCAAATTGATAAAACATTTTAAGAATATACTAGAAGAGGATTGGTACTGTTTGCTTGGTGGATTGTGCCCATCAGTGTCCCCATTAGGATCCAGAGTCCTGCTCCTTTATTAGGAATGCATTAGGGTGTGTTTGGGAATGGTCTATTTATCAAAAATAAATGTCAAATAACCTGAAATGTGCAAAATCACTTTTGTTGATCATGCTCCTACCTTGTCTTTATTTAAACTCATCCTTCATGATGTTATAACACCAACGTTAAGGATTCGCATCCCTGCACCACCCAGTCCACAATAAACCCCTTTATGGGTTTCTGCATATGTAGGGAACCTATGTAAAGGGGAACCCAGAGTTTTTGAGTGAATATACCAGACTCCAACTAGGTGTTCACACCTTTTGTCTGAGGAATTGTAAATCTGTATCTTAGGTTTTCTCCTCTGCTCCCCAAAGCCTCCCATTAGGTCTTAGCAGTAGTTTGTCCACAGTGAGGCATGTGGTCCCTTACTTTCCAAGGGTAGAAAGAAGGAAACGGAGTTATGAGCCTGCCAGTGCCAAGAGAAGTGAGCTTTGGGGCACTCTGCCCCATTTCCAAGCCCCAAGCCATCCTAGCATCTTGCCCTCCTGACCTAGGAATTTTTAAAGATAAGATTACAACTGGTGCATTCAGCCAGAGAAATGCGTGGTAAGGTAGGTTCTGCTTCTATGGCACATCTGTGGCCTTTAAGCCGCTTTCCACCTCTGTGCTCCAAGGAGAGACCAAAAGAGATTACGTGCCTAGTTTATTCTGGGTTGGAGACTTCCCGTCCTTTGCTGTGTTTACCCAAAGTGAGGTCAGCCTCATTCAGAACTTGGTGAGGTTGTTTTATGTCAGTGGCATTTATAATTAAAATGTAGCCACAAGCTGGACTCCATAAAACATTAGAGAAAGACAGAGAAGGGGAAAAAAAATCAAATTTGAGGGGGAAAATTCCAGTGGTTTGGAATATATATATGTGTATGAAAAAGACTTTTCTTAAAATTTGTAAAGGTGTCTACTCCTTTAGGGTCTGAAAAAGGTGCCTGGAAAATTTTGATATAGTCTAGAGACTGAGTGATACATACATACATATATATATATATATATATATATATATATATATATCTTTTTTTTAAGTTTATCTAGAAAAATCCCTCTGTATAATCAGATAAGGGGTGGTGGGAAGGAGCCGCAGGGAGTCCTTTACATCACATATGACGAGGGTTAGAATTCCCTGTTGGGGAGAACATTCCTGCTGGGAAGCCTTCCCCTCTCTGTGACATCTGGCAACAAGACCCAGCTCCACCCACTGTGGTCATTTGAAAAGCTGTTGTGACTTTGGGCCCAAGCTGGTGGAGAGCAAAATGCTTTACTGTTAGGTGCCAAGTCATATCAGAGCAGAGAATGCAAGTCTGAGCTCCACAAAACAACAGGGCGGGAGGGACTTCCCTGAAGAGCAGCCTGCCCTTTTTAAAAGACTGCAAAATAGGATTCTTTTGACCCACGAACTCCCCTTGTGCCTTTAGGATGTGGCTTGATTTATAAATATTTGATTGGCATGCACTGTGCTCAAGAACGTTTCCGTCTGTGTGGTGAGTGCTGCTGGAAAGCCTGCTCCCGCTGCAGCCTTGTACGTGCTGGGGGAGGCGAGGGCTTGTGGGCGGCAGGAGGAGGTGCAGGTTGGGGATGCTCGTGAATGTATTGTCATTCTCTAGCTACTGTTCCAGTTATTAATGCTGTTGAGGAATGAGTCATGGCCTCCCCTCACCAGAGAGGAAACTGCAGCAGAAAGAGCAGAATCAAACGTGGAGCTTCTCCTTGTCTTTGCCCAAACCAGCTTGTTCTGCCAGAGAAGTGAGACGGGGCAGGGCTTGGGTACATTATGTCCTAGTGCCAGGCCTCGGGAGCTCCAGCCAGAAAATCCCAGAGAAGCTGAGCTAGAGATCACCCTCAGTTCTGTGAGCAAGCGCAGCATTCATTTAATTCAACAGACATAGGATCAGAGGGTTAGATGAGGAAGGCCAAGTTAGCGGAGGGATGATGATGATGATGATGATGATGATAAACACCATTTTTCAAGCATTTAACACGTGCATAGCAGTGTGCTAAACACTTTCACAAACATTATCACATTTAAAGTTCCTACTTTCCTATGAGATGGGAACTACTGTCATTCTTATTTTTAAAACGAAGAAACAGGCATGTAGAGGAGAAGTAACTGTCCCAAGGTGACACACGACTAGTAAACAGTGGTGCTGAGACCTGCACCTATACCCATCTGACCCACACAGCAGGCTGTGGGAATCCACCTTGTGTATCTATCAGTTTTGGGGGAGAAAGCACTGTCATAATGTTGTGTCAGGAGTGGTAGGGAGATACAGAAAGGACCTTAGTGTGGAAGCAGGAGATGTGGCCGGTGCCACACGTTCCCGGTTAGGAGGTGGTCACGCACTGTTACCTCCAGTGTCCCCGGAGCTCTGATAATCAGTTACCTCACAGGCTGTGGTTTGGCAGAAATGGGAGACTAGAGCAATGCCGGGCACATATCAGTGCTCAGTGGATACTTATTGAATGCATTGTTGAATTTGAATTTATCTGCCATCCAGTACAATTCAGTCACTCAGTAAGTCAATGTTTACTGGGTATTATACCAGGTGGCAGGCAATGTACTAGACACAAATATTTGCAGTGTCGAGCAGTAAGAGACAAAGTCCTCATCCTCGGAGCCCAGTGGGAGAGAAAACCATTAAATAATCACACAAACAAATGTAGAAAGACAACTCCAAGGAGAGCTTCATGGTCCATGAGACACTCCTCAAATGCTTTGTGCTCAGGTTGGCACCAGTCCCCTTCCCTGCACCTGTGTCTGTTCCGGGACCCTCTCTGTCATGGTGACACCAGAGCTAAAGCTCCAGGAGTCATCACAAACCTTCTCACCAGCTGCACCCCTTTGGCCCCAGAAGCTGCAGCTCTCCCTGGCTGATTTTGCCTGGTATTCCCAGCATGGCAGTGGGACAGGTGCTCACAGCCTGTGCTGGTAATTGCCCACAGCTGTGATTTGAGGAATGCTAAAGGGACAAACCAAAACCGTCTTCTCTACAGGCAGAAATTCCCACCAGTGGAGACATTTTAGTCAGGTCTTTATCAGAATGACCTACAAACAAGCATCCATTGTAGATGTATACCACTATAAGAAAGGGTAGGTGCTTGGAAATTTGTTCTTTTAGAGGTGGGAAGAAGACAAGTCTTGAAAACCTCCCAATTTAGCCCAGGGCAGATCAACTGGTTGGGGACAAAGAGAAGCTGTGAAAGGATTTATTTTTTCCTTGTAGAGCTTGCATGTACACAGTACTATCTTGCATGATTTAGGTAGATTTATTTAAATATTGGATTGGCTTTTAGAAATATTCTTCCTGAAGGAAATCTTAGAGTGTGACGCTCTACCTGTCACCACAGTCTCTAGTCATGCTCAAGCTAATGATCAAGGAAAAGAAACCATCCCCTTGCCAGACTGTACTGATCACAGTTATCCAGGGACCACTGTCCAAGGCTGGATTTTTTCTTTTCTCTCTCTCTCTCTCTGAATAACCCTTGAAATTCAGAAGGGCTGTGGCAGTACCAGCACTGGGCGGAAGAGGGCGACAGAACCACACTCAGGGAGTGAGCCATGCCCAGAAGGATTCTGCTCACCTGCAGGCTCTTACTGAAGTTTTCAGCCTTGTGAGGGACACCGGGCGGTGTTATTACCATTCCACAGATAAGGAAACTGAGTCTCAGTGAGATTAAAAGATTTTTTAAAAAAATTTCCCACAAAATTAGACAGCTGGGAATACTGGAGATATTTCAATTTCTAGACAGAAGAGGATGATTGGAAGAATCATAGGGCTATGGGACTTGAAGTTCTTTTGCAGAGCACGTTACACAAAATGGAGAAAACGTTAACTGTCCACTTAGAAGATGGCAGAGCCCGAAAATGAACTCAAGCTTTCTGACCCTAAACGCAGGGCCCCTGACTCTGTAGCGGGTATGTGGATTATCCAGTTCTCCTGGCACTGGTGCAGAGGTAGATTCCTGCCCACCCACCCCACTTACTCTGATTTCTGTCCTCCTTGGCCCCTGTATTTGTTTTAAAGTAAGCAAATAACAGGCCAACATGACAACTCTGAACGTTAGCAGAGAGGCCCTGAACCAAAACATGAATCTAGACTCTTGTCTTTCATGGGAGGCAGTCTCATAGAAGAGAGAAGACTCTAAGGTCTTTAAATATTATCCAGTATATCCATATGCTGGGCTGATGATGAAAACAGCGGTATTAACCAGCATGTGCTGAGCTGTTGCTGTGGGCCAGGCACTGTGCCAAGACCTTTCACTATTTTATCTCATTTAATCTTTCCAAGAATGCTGTGAGACAAGCAATATTATTCTTATTTTACAAGTGACACAAGCGAGGCCAGAAAGGTTGAGTAATTTGCCCAAGCCCACTTGGCAAATAATCCGGCATTACTTGGACGCAGACATCCTCACATCCATACCTACGGCTGCACTGAGCTGCCTTCCAAGGATTCCTGACACCTTGGGTCAGGTGGCCAAATCCACAGCAGACTTCAGAAGTTGTCCCAATGTTACATACCCAGTGTGAAGTCTATAATGTTAATAGTGGAATGACAACAATGAAGTCATATGCCATTTGTACAGAAATCTCAGAATTATAGCCTCTTGATACCCCAGAATTCAAGGTTTCCTAGAAGAGCCAGCTTAACTCCATGGAACACATCACCATGGTGTCTTTCCTCTGGGATTCTGAGGACCAGAGAGCATCCCCATTGATTCAGAAAACTGGAAACACTTCTTAGTAACATTGAAAACCCAGAGAAATTAAAGCCTGTTCCCCTTGTGATGTGTGAGGCAGATCCCACGACTTGTGGCTCATGCCTGACACAATGGTCTACAATCTAAGTCCATTTATTTGCAGTAAACGTTGCTTATGTATATGTTTAACATACTGAATAGAGCTTTTTTGCCTCATTCTGATACCTATTTTTCACTGAGTATAAGGCATTCAGCAGGCCCATATGAAGGCAAGCCATCAAAACAAAGCCCCCAAAAATCTAATCCTGCAGCTACAAACTCTAGCCTCAGCCATCCTGTTCCTCATCTCAAGTGTCTATGTGGTGGGTGGGAAGGAAAGGACAATGCCACCTGGTCTGTAAATGCTGGTGTCCATCCCATTACCTGTGCGTCTGAAGGTGGGAAGGGAGCACCACTGAAGTGGTCCTTTGTGCTAAGAGTCTATGAATAATTAAGACCCCCTGATATATAAGCCATCAAGCCAAAGCCAGTGTTTTGCATCCTACTTTAAAGTCAGTGCTACAGACCTTACTTCCTGCCTGTTCTATTCTGTGTCCCCTGATTTCACCCATACTTTCCTTCTCTTGATTTGTGTCATATTTGACTCTTGAGATTGCCGAACCTCTAAGCAGAGACTGGATCTGACTTTTAGCTTCCCTAACCCCTAATGCCTCAGTGATACTCCGGGAATCTCTGATAACGTCACAGTAGGACCCAGACACCTAATATCAAACACACACACCAACACCAGAAGTAGAAGGCAGAGATTTTATACTTAGTCAGGAAGATTCTTGGCTCCGAGGCCGTACCCTCATTTATCAGCACCCTCTGAGAGCCGGCTGCCAGGAGGGCCTGGCAGAGACGCTCAGCATTTGGCTGGAGTCACTCCCACTCTCTGGTTTCTGTAAGGTCTGCAGAACGACTTTACCCCTCCTGGTTACCACAACCACATCTGCATGATGTGTGGAGGGAGAGGTACATAATTTATGATGTGTAAGACTACGATTATGAACTAGGATTTCACAAATCAAGCCCAGTGGAAACATAACCTGGAGACTCTGTTAACTTGAAATTGGGCCCACAGCTTTGTGCAGGATTTACTGCCCTGCCCGTCTGGCTCTTCCCATCATGGAGCACGTGGGCCTCTGACCAGCCCTGGGGGTCAGATCTTTCACTAGTTACAGAAACTCACAAAAACACCACAGCCATTGAAAACGAGCAACCAGCTGTGTTAGGTCAGCAGAGAGTCCTTTTAACAACGCAAAGCAGGACACCTTTAGGTAAGCAGCAGCCCCACACTCCCTATTTTCCAAACCCTGACCTTTACACACTTTTGTTACCTTAACCTCCAAATGTGTTGTGCCTGAGTAGAACCTTGGAGAAGAGGGACTGGTACTTAGATATCCTCCCCTCATCCTTCCTTGACTAAGGAAGACACAAGGAGGGCAAGGGTGTACAATAGAGATGGCTGCTTACTGTGCTGGTCGCTCCTGTCCCTTGTCCCATCCACCGTGCCATCCGGAAGGATCCTCAAGAAGTGGCCCCCGTTGCTGCAGTAGAGGAGTTTGGGCTTCTTGTAATTTCCCGGAGGCAGATTAAACTTCTCGGTCAGGGCTGTGAAGGTTGTGATTTCCCCTTCAGCCATGGCTCAGCTGCTAGTTGTGGCGCTTTTAGAACTGTAAGAAATTAGACAAACCTGTAGAAGGCTCTTCCAGCAAAGGCACAATGTACACTTTCAGGAAGGGAAGGACAGCTTCAGGGCACAGTGCTCCTGGTTAGCTCGTAACCACAGGCTGCCCAGGTGATGCCCACAGTAAACGGGCCTGTGAGGTGGCTGGTGGTTAGGAAGGATGGTCCCTGGCATGGGTGGGGTTTTCAGGCATTTCTCTCTTCCCAGTTGGTTACAGTTTTGGACAGAGCTGTATAGTTTTTAGAATTTCAAATTTAATCTTTTGGCCAAAGAGGAAAAAAATCATGTTTTGGTCCCTCCTTCTGGTCCACACGCATCCTCAAATTAAACACTGAAGCTGCCCTAAAATAACACCCTGGGTCTGGCTAAAACCCACAAAAGCCAAAACCCGAGGTTCTACCCTCCACCCTCACACTGTCTTCACTAGGTACTGCAAGACCTGTGTGCAGCAGAGAGCACAGGAGGCCTGGACATTTGGGGACCTTCAGGGACACAGTCAGGACAGCAAAGGGTTAGTATGTAATGGAAACATTCTGCATTTGCTGGGGCAACAGAACCAGAATGAGGGGATAAAGTATGGAAGGGCATTAAATGGGGCTTTTAAAGTGCAAATACTGTACCAGAGGAATTTTATACAAGTCATTAGGAAGGCTGTAATGGTTCTTTTTAAACATATATACAGAGGGTGCTTCCAAAAGTTCATGGAAAGATTCATATTATCTTTCAATTCTGTTTTTCCACAATCATTTTGAAGTACCTTTGTATGTATGTATGTATGTATGTGTATATATATGTATGTATATGCCTGGGTACTGCCTGTTCCACCGCTTTCCACATATGCTCCTATCATACAGAGAATGTGAGTCTATCCCTTGTACACAGGCCATGCACATGGGCCATGCATACGGGCCACCTTCAGCCTAATTGCTTTCTAATGTGAGATACACTTCTAATACAGAATCCTAATACATATTATTACATATTACATATTATAATCCTCTAATGTTGTATACACCCACTATAAACAAATTTATATTAGTGTAAAAATGCATCAGCTATACCTCTAAGGATTGAAAACCAAAGCCAGTGAACATTAGAATTTTAAAGCATGTATTTGCTCCACCATTTAGGAGAAGGAAGTGCTAGTGACTACAAAGACTATAAAATAAAGAGGCCAAAAAGAGACCGGGACGCTAATGTGGGAGCTTCACTTCTCCGTGTAAATAGGTGCTAATTGTGCATATCCATTACCAAGTGGTCTTATAATAACAATGATCATCATCATCATTAACAGGCTCTAGGCTACAAGTTAACTCATGTTAACCTCACTACAACCCTTTGAAGCAGACACTAACATTATCCCCATTTTTAATAAAATGAAACCAAAGCTTAGAGATGTTAAATGACCTGTCCAAGGCCAACAGCTAGTAAGTGGTAGAGCTGAGCCTCAAAAGGAACACAGAACTTCAACTTGCCCTCAACTGCCATGAAAAGTTAAATGACTTCACTGATACTGCAATATTTTGACCAGAAGTGGGGGTTTTTACCCATTGCTTAGTATGTCTACTGCCATAAACTTGTCATTCATTTAGTTATTCATTTGGAACCCAAATGATGGCTGTCTCCAACAACAGCCTCCACTTTTGCCCTCATGCCAATCGTGAAGCAGGGCTCCACACATCTCCTCATTCCCCAGGAGAAACACACTGTAGCACTGTGAACTTCATGAAAGACCAGCCAGTTCTCCTGCACTCCCTGCACTAACCACCCATCCATTCCAGCAACAGCTTTGAGGAGCTTCTCTTGTAGAAAGAAATTCCATCATAAATGAAGGACCAATTACAATCATCTGTCCTTATGACTTTGGAATTAGGGTTCACATTGAAAGCCTCCATTTGTTTCTCTACTCCTGGCATTTTAATGTCTCTGGCACATTTCTCCCAGTCTGCAGCAACAAAGGGCAATTGTCCCCAGTTTCAGCTACTGTTCGAGGTCCCTCTAAGGACCCCCAAAGAGAATTTTGCTTACACTATATAAACTGCATTTAAAGTAAGACCATCCCAAACATATCCTCCATATATAGTGAAACTCTGTCCAGTTCATTTCATATCATACAGTAACAGAAGATTAATTTTATTTAAGTCAATTTCACGGGGAGGACTGCAGAGTTTACCTTGCATTTGCCTCCCAAATCCTCACTATCTCTTCCAGACTCTTCTTTGTCACTCACAAGCCTCTAAGTCTCTCTGTGCCTACCCTGTCTCTCCCACTCTCTTTCACCCTGTCTGTCCCCTCAGCCCTCCCTCCAGCCAGTCTCTCAATTTCACGATTGCTCCAATTCCCCACTCCACTCCCTTCTGGATCCCCTTCTCGTGTAAAGCAATTTAGCTCTTGCAAATGTGGTATCTTCACCCATCACCTCTTCATTAGCCCACAGCCATCACCAGATGCCTCCTTTTAAAAATACAGTGAAGAGATAATAAAAATGTTTCTTTCATTGATTTTTTCCAAGCACCTTCTAAATTGTATATACTTAATTTAGTACAGAAGACAATAATTATGTACTGGTTGCCATTTAGCTATACAGGTAGTCATTCGTGTTGTCAATCTTAGGTGGGCAGAATTTTGTTTCTTGTCTCCAGGTTTCCTCCTGAGGAGGTTCCTGTTCGCCCCTGATTGTGGGGCAATTGCATGTTAAGGATGGCCTGCTCTCTAAATGCAGCCCCAGGGAGGAGTCTCCATTAAGCTGTGTTCTAAGTGCCGGGCATGGATTTGGCTCGCTCTGTTGGCATTCTTGCTTCCACCTTATTAGGATGTTGGGGAACAGATGAGCCAGAGGCTGGCTGAGGTAGGAGGTGCGAACTCTGGCCAAGGATTATACTAATGCTCACATTCACATATATGTAGAAGCCCTGCAGCCTGGACTTCATCACTGTGCAGCTCTCACCGACTAAATAACCTCAGCAGAGCTCAGCAGGTCCTCAGGTGTCCCCTCCCTCCTGACCACAGTGCAACCTGCAGTTATACAAGACCCCAACTCTGCTCTCCGCCTGCTCCCCTGGTAAGAGGGACAGTTGTGGTGGTGGCTGTAATGACTTCAGATGGCTCCCATAACCCTTCAGTTCAGATCCATACCTGGAAATCTGAAGGGGACATGTTGACTCCTGAAAATAAGCCTGGAGTCAACATGATGCTGAAAAATTGTGGCGGCGGGATTTATGAATCAGCTGAAACATACAAAAAATGAAATCCCTTGTTATCACTGAAGGAAACCCCAGGAGCATGAAAAGCCCTTATCTTTAACTTTATTTACAATTTACCTATATTTTGAGCAGTAGTTGGTCCAAAGTTCCTTTGCCAATCTGCTATTTGTTAAAGGACAGGAATAAAGGAAGTGTATGATGTGATAAAACCATAAGGCAGCAACCTTAGCAGGCCCTTGGGGATTTACACAAATTGCTCTAATAAATGAATCCATTAACTAAGTGAAATCAGGCATTAAGTGTAATGGAAATTTATAAGCTCTGCTTCTCGTTACTATTTCCTTTTTATTGGCTGTCAGGGGAGGGGATTATCTGTGTGTGTGTGTGTGTGTGTGTGTGTGTGTGTGTGTGTGTGTGTGTGTGTGTGTTGGGAGACAGAAGAGATCAATCCCAATGAATTCCATGTCGTCATTGTACACTAAGCCCAGCCATTAGAGATTAGGGTGAGATTTTAGGAAAGCCAGATGATTTTCTTGATTTATCAGTGACACCAAAGTGAGAAGAACACCAAGCCTATTGGAACATTCGTGTTAAGTCTGACATACATTGTTGGCTGTGGCCTCTGGAAGAGACTTGAACTCTGACACATGAAGAAGATGTGAAGTATACTCTTTTGCCCAGGAAGACAACGGTCACTTTCAATGTGGAATAGTAAGCAACCACTGCCTAGCCCAGCTCTGGGAACCTGGGAAATTCATCCACCATCAAGATGTTTCCTTTAACAAGCTCCACCTTGCCTGCTACACAGAGTTGTCTGAAGGGTTAAATGGGCACAATATTTACAACAGCATTTGGAAAGTATAAAACTGTGACCTGACCTATAGGAGATGAGTAACTGGTTATGTTGAACTAGTTAAAGCCTCATGTGGTCTAGGTCAGCTGTGATTAAACACTTAATTTTAAATAATTTTTTGATCGGTTTGGAAATAGAGTTTTTCATTTCCTCCCATATTTGGCAGAAATGAACTAAGCTTCTTCTCCCTTCCTCTATTACTTAAGCCAGAAACATAGCAGAAAAGATGAAGGAGGCAAAGGTAAGCTATGGTTATGTAAAAGAATCCTGGGCAATGTCTGAGACTCAGTTCTCACCTTATCAAGAGTTATTGAAGTGGCATTTGTGAAGTCCACTATTTCTGGGAGACACTTGTGCTCAACTTGGCACTGGTGACTAAACTAGAAGGAAAGACCCATAGTTCTAAGAAACAAGGGAAGGCAAATACTGACATTTCTTTTTCGGTTTTGTTTTTAACCCCTGTCACTGCTTAAGCAATGCAGAATACTCATGAAAGAGGACATTTTGCAAAGTGTATAAAGCCACTGAAGTTAGATGTGTAGGCATCAGTTAAGAGATAATTGGATGTGTCCTCAAACTCAGCATGTACAAAAAAGGACTCAGCTTTTGTTCCAAATAAGCTTTAATTAACTTCATATTTTTTTAAGTCAAATATGCATGTTAAATGTTAAAGTTAACTACTAAATGTGAAGAGATAGAATGTATTCATTCCAAACAACAACTGGTAGGGGTAAGGGGAATGAGGTTGAATAAATAAAACTTTACTTATCCAAAAGAATCCAGAAAAAGAGCAAAAAAATAGAAAATCAAAAAAATTGCTCAAAATTAGGTGGCAGATATAAATCCAGATATATTTATGATCACAATAAATATAAATGGACTAAATTTACTAGCTATTGGGTTTTTAAAAAATTCATCTACTGTCTGATTAAAAGAGACACACTTAGGGCTGAGCCCGTGGCGCACTCGGGAGAGTGCGGCGCTGGGAGTGCTGCAGCGCTCCCGCCGCAGGTTCGGATCCTATATAGGGATGGCCGGTGCACTCACAGCGCTCACTGGCTGAGCGCAGTGCGGCCGGTCTCAAAAAGGACAAAAAAAAAAAAAAAAAAAAAGAGACACACTTTAAGTATAAGAATACAGAAAGGCTAAAAGTAAAATGATGAAAAATAGATACCAGGCAAATGTTAACAAAAAATGAAAAGTTGGTGTGGCTATATTAACATCAGATAAAATAGATCTAAGGCAAAAGGGGTAATTAAGGATAAAAGGGATCACTGCATGATGATAAGTGAAATAATTCAACAGAAACAAAAATTTCAAACTTGTGTGTACCTAATGACATAACCACAAAATATATAAAACAAAACTTGATAAATATAGAAAGAGAAGTTGACAAATCCGCAAGGATGGTGTGCAATTTTAGCACATTTCTGTCATAAATGATAGAGCAAACAGATAAAATATTAAAAAGGATGCAGAAGACTGAAATACACAATCAGCAAGCTTAACTGGGTGAATGTATAAGAGGACCCTGCACCCAACAATCAAGTGAACAACATTCTTCTCAAGGACACATGGAACGTTTACAAAAATTGACCATGTACCAGGTCAGAAGGGAAGACTCAAATAGAAGAATTTGTTTCATTCAGACTATTCTTTGAGTAGAATAGAAACCACTCCCACCCAGGCAGTTGATGACAATGTCCTTTCAATTTTACTTTTTAATGTCTCCTAAAACCATCCTTTCTTCTCCATCCTTACTGCCACCGCCTTAGTGCAGACCCAACACTCTCTCTCACCTGGGCTTCTTCAGCAGGCAGCACTGGTCTCTCTTCTCAAGCACTGCTCCCTTTCAATCCACTTCCAATCCTGCTGCTAGTGAACTTTTTAACCCATAAATCTGATCATCACTCCCTACTTAAGATCTTTGACTGGGTCAGTGGTTCCCTGCTGCCTTCACGATAAACCAAGACTCCTACCATGACCTATGAGGCTTTCATCACCTGGTCCCTGCCTCACCCTGTTGCCTTTTCTCTTATTGGCCTCTTGTTGTAGTCTTCCCACACCCTCACACCCACCCAGGCCTTAAGCCAAACATCCTCCTGCTGCCAGCAGTGTTCTCTCTCTCTCCTTTCCTCCTCCCTTCCACCATGGCCTGGCTAAGTAATACTTACACTTCAAAAATTCAGCTCAGATATTTCTTCCTCCAGAAAACCTTATTTGGGCACATCCCCCAACCCTAACTCCCCTACTGTTCTTATGCACCACACACACCCATTTAGATGAGTTGAGTCCCTTGTTCTCCCATAGCAGCCCTTCCTTTACTTCATCACAGCACTGGGTGTGATTGCCATCTATATTCCTCAGCTTAGACCCACAGTGGTTTCCCATTGCTCTGGGATAAAGACCAAAGCCTTGGCATGGCCTGCAGGATGCCGGGAGGGCCAGCCCTTGCTTCCTGCTCTGCCTCGACTCCCCCCACACTCTCCCTCCAAACTGGCTTTCCATCTCCTTACAAACTCTGCACTCCATCCCCCCCTAGGGTCTTTGCCCATGCTGTTCTCTCTGTCTGGAGAGAACTGTTCATCTCTATCCCACTCATCTGGTTAACTTCTAATTTTTCTTCAAATCTTAGTTTCATCATCAATTCTCCAAGGAAGACTTTCCTGACTTCCCTTATCTGGGTCAGGTTCCTCCAGTTCTCAGAACCATTTAACATTTCTTCAGTACTTTTCCTTCAGTTTTTAATTACACATTCATCCCTATGATTATTTAATTAATGTCTCTCTTCATGACTGGACTGTTGGCTCCATGATAGTACAAACCAATCTGTCTTGCTCACCATGGCATCCAAGTGCCTGGCAAAATGCCTGGCACCTAATGGCACTTGATAAACATCTGTTCAATGAGTGAATAAATGTAATTTAACTATGTTTACTTGACTATCTCTTTCATTAGTCTCTGAGGCCTGGGGCAGAAACTATACCTTTTCTTTCTATATCTAGCATGTAGCAAATACCTGCATATAATTGGTATCCTGTGCATTCCTGTTGATTAATGGACCAGTCCCTTCTCAGGAGCCTCTAGCGGAAACATCTTGTCAACAGACCTAATTACAAGGTGGTGTCCTACAGGTATTGACAAAAAAGCTAGGCCAAGAGCCTAAATGTATTTTAATTGGGTTCAAATGAGGCTGGCATACCCTACCCTTGATTAAAAGCAGCCCCAAACCCTGTTCCCATCCTGTAGCAAATAATTCCCTACCTCTTCAAAGGAAACACTGTGGAAATTAAGGATCTCAGGAAGGAAGATCAGATCCTTTGATTTCAAATTTGATCTCCTTATCTGGCCAAGAAAAAGATGTGTGGGGGCTAGAAAAACAATTCCAGGTTTTCTTATTTCAATTCCAGGTTTTGCTATTTCTGCCAGGGAGTGTCAAGCTGGCAGGCACCCCACCTCACAGCCTCTAGTGAAGGAAAGTTTGCCTGAAGAAAGGGAGACGGTGTGCAGTTTGCTCCCTCTTCTTTCCTATACTCCACCCTCAGTGATCTGTATGGGCCTGAGGTAGGAGCATAGCCGTGGCCAACTAGCCTGGGCTAGCATGTCAGCATGCTGCCCCCAGCCAGTTCTGTTCCAAGAACTGACCTCTCATCTTCCAAAGTTGACAGTTAATTGTGGACTTGACTGTGGGGTGGACTTGACAGTGGCATGCAGGAGACAGCTCCTACAAATTCCTGAAAGCCAATTATTAAATATTCAGGAATTTTGCTAGCTGGTTGTTAAACTATTAGTAGCTCAAAATCAGCCCTGGTGAGGGTGTTTATACCACAGAACTTGGCAAATGCTATAAATCGGGGCTTGCTCTTTCTTTTCCTCTGATGGCTGGTTTACCAGCATACTACTAGACATGGCTTTGAATCCTGGTTGGATACTCACTAGCAAATTGCAGATTCTCACAGAGCATGAGTTTCCTCATCTGCAGAATGGGACTCTATAACAGTAGCTACTGCCCAGAGTCATCATAAACACTGAATGATAATGTGTCCCGAATGCTAAGCCCAGCACTTGGAAACTTGTAAGCATTCAATTGGTGTTAGCTTGATTATCACCATCCATGTACCCTGCTGTTAGTTTTGCCAGTCATCTGTGCTATTGATTTGGATTGAAAAAACTTGATTTTTAACATTTAATAATATTTTAGCAATATTTGAAAATACCATTTTCCAAGTGAGGGGTTAGAATTTTTCATCATCACTTATGTGCAGCGATGCTCTCTTCTCATCTGCTTAGGTGCTGAATATCATATACTGGTGACGAGTTCTCAGTATATTTCATGGATTTGTATGTCTTACTATCCAGGAAGACAGAGAAACTATGGGTTTAACAGCTTTCTCTCCTGTTCTTTAATTTAGCACCCTTCTTTCTTTTTTTAGCAGCTGGCTAGTAAGGGAATCTGAACCCTTGACCTTGGTGTTATCAGCACAATGCTCTAACCAAGTGAGCAAACTGGCCAGCCCTAGGATCCTTCTAAACCTAAAGAATCTCCAAGTCACTAAGAATAAACTGTCCTCTGGCTTCCAGAATCAAATTTATCTGAAGGAGATCAAGGTGACATAACTGTAGATGTCAACAACTACTCAGCGCCTGCCACAGGAAGAATGCTGCAGCTGTCCTAAAAATTTTAAAAAGAAAAGAAAGGAAAAAGAGAGGCCTGAAATCCACAGTTCTGAAATCCAAAAAGCTCTGAACACTAGAAGTTCTTTCAAAACTTGGACTGTGGCAAAACCTGGCCTAAACTGTCCTGAGACTATTTGAAGTCTTTATCCCAATTTGTGTTAACATTTACATAATCTGGTACAGAATTATTAACATGGTTGATTCTAGGGTACTGTCCCAGACTCCACTGGAGTTGTTCCATAATATGACGTATGTGCCTTACTGCCTTTCTAAAATCCCCCAAATTCTGGATTTTGAAACACATCTAGCCCAAGGCTTTTCAGATAAGAGATGATGAAGTGGTAGTAGTAATCAGTTTCTGCTTTTAAGGAGAATCTAGCCGTACCAGACTCATCAAGCCGTGCCCCAGATAAGAGGGGCAGAGATTCTTGGACGAAGTGTAGCTAGCAGGAAGTGGGGCTGTTAACCTAACCCAACTGCATCCCAAAGCATGATCCCAGCCTCAGCTCTCACACTTCTTAATGAGGAGTAGACAAAGAGAAGCAGACACCACACACACACACACACACACACACACACACACACACACACACACTCACACACACACTCACACAGAGGCACACACAGAACTCCTCCAATAGCCTTTATTTCTTCCTTTGATTCAGGATCTTTTATTCTCTACTGTCCGGCTTTATCCACCCCCAATATACTTCCACACTATAGAGCATCATTCAGCTGGAGGTCAGGAATTCTTTTAAGCACTTAGAGAAAACAGCATTCACTCCAAGAGGAAAAACAGAGCACTCCCTGGTGCAGCTGCATGCTCAGCCGGCCCCAGTTATATGTGAACTTGAATGGTGCACCCTGGTCCAGAGTGTCCTGCAGGCTCTGCGCCATCCTAAAGACCTGCACTCATGTTAAGTGGAAATATCCTTCCTGAAGACGGATGCATTAAAGCCCGGGGCTTCCAGCCAAATGAAAAGTGATTCTGCGGGGGCTCTGGCGGCTCTCACCCCTTCCTTTAACCACTTACTGACGTGTCTCCAAAAATCTTCAGACTCGGTTGTGCAAATTACAGTCTCCAGAACAGGCCCAACAAGGACATTCCTTTCTCGAAGTCAGCTGACCTTCCAGTTCATAGGAAGATGGTCTGTTTGCTGGGTATTTTTTTTTTCTTCCCTCCCGACCGAGAAAATTTAGCCTCTCCTAACTCAGTCTTTTCATGTGTGTGTTTGTTGTCTGCTTGGAAATGCTGAGGGATTGTCCTACCACATTACCCTATAGTCTCGCTGTGGACATACCCATAAATAATTAAATAGTCCATAAATAATACAATAGTGACCCTTTCTTGAACATTTGCTGTGTATCCGTTGCAGTCCTTAGCGTGCTGCATACATCCCCAGCTGCCTCATGTATAAAATGAAGCTATTCAGAGATTGTGTTGTGGTGCCACAAGGAAGGAGTAGAACAAGGGCTGGGAAGGACCTAGTGGGTGCTAGAAAATGCCAGGGGGTATTATTATTATTGTTGATAAGAGGCTGTGTTTTAGTGGGTTATTTGAATTTTTATAGCACTTGGGATTTCAGAGCATTTTACAGGAGTAAACAAGCATCCGTGAGTGTCTGCTGTGTAGACACCACGTTAGGTACTTCACACTCATTTTGGGTTTGCTCCTCTGTCACATGGGCTGGATGAACCCTCCCCTTCTTCTCTAGCCAAGAGAACTGTGATGCAGAGAGGCCGAGCAGTTTATGAAAGCGCATCTGCAGCTTAGCCCAGAATAAAACCCTCAGTACCGAGACATAGTTTATGATGCTGCCCCTCTGTTAGGCGGCCTCTTTTCTAAGAGGCCCAGGCTCACTAAAAACATTAAAAAATGAAAAGTACAAAACTCACATTTTTGCCAGACAGATGCTATCCAGGCGTCTCTGGAAGAAAGGTTAGCAATCCCAGCTTGCGCTTTTGTGTTTTAAGGTGCTTGGATACGAAGGAGGAATGTAAACCCCATGGAAGTCATTTCACATGTCAGAGTCTATTCTGGATTTTGAAAGGGGTTCATGGAGGCCCCAGTGGTTCCCCAAGAGCTACATTCCTGCAGAGGCTTCCAGCACCATGCAGGAAGCAGGTGGGGGAGCAGGGCCCAGGATTTGCAAAGGGACCTGGTGGGTGTCACAGCCAAAGGACAGGAAAAAAAGAATCACTGCCCCAGCGCCAGCCTTCCAGGGCCCAGTTTTTGCAGAGCCTGCATTAGGACAATATAAAACTTGTTTCCTTTTGTGTTATTTCTTTTTAAGGACTTTGGCTATTTTTAGTGGTTCCCTGTACTTGCCAGCTCTCTTTGATCCCACATGAATGGTCCAAAAGGGACCGTTCTCCCATTTGCCCTGTTTCAGCATCACCGATGGCTGTGGTGGTCCTGTGCCATGTCATTGACATTCCACACGCAGGTCCACACATGACCCCGCTGTTGGCAGGAACCAGGTGATGAGCAAGGAGATGGAACAAGAGAACATCACCAAAGACCCCAGGAAATGACTGGTGTTTGATAAGGGATGAAAGGGCTTGCAAGTGAGTTGAAATCTTATATCCAAGAAGCTAAACTCAGAGATAAGTTTGCCCCTGGTATGTAGCATCTCTAGGAAGGTGCACATTGCAGTCAAGATGCCATTTCCTGGGAGAATCAGGAGGCTAGGTAGGTAGCGATAACTGTGACAGTACACTCATCTGTCCCACATGGTCTCTCACTGGGGTCTTCTTTCATTTTGGCAGGTAGCACAAGGCACGGTTTGCTTTCATCCCTTCAGCTCCTCACAGTCTCCCTCCTTGTTTGTTTCTTTTTTCTAACTGACCTTTCAAAGCCATTTATATCATTCAATGTCCACTGCTCCCCTCTCATGTTTTAGAGATCAAAGAACTACTATGTTAGGTGGGGTTGTTTGAAAAACAGAGAATTCTAAAGTTATTGGCCTTTGAAGGCAGATTAGGCAACAAGAAGTGAGGAGAAGCGTCAGTGACTTCTACTTGCCTCTCTGCACTGCCATCTTTTTGCACATAATTCCTCTCGACATTCAAAATCCCACATTCCTTGGCTCCTGCTTGGCTTTGTTGGGTTCAAGAGGCTCTTCTGGAATTTGATAAATCTAGACATTTAGATAGGCCCCTGGGGTGGGGCAGACAGAAGACAGAACATTTCCCAATGTTTTCTGGGGATCGTATTCTTGAGCCCTCGGTGGTGTGAATAACTTTCTGCAGAGCTATTCTTACTGAGAATAAAAAATGACTGAGTGCTGCTTTTCAAAACTATCCTCCATAGGAGTAAGTCATTAGGCTGTGAAATTTCACACTCGGTTAGGAAGTTTGATGGGTTTGATTTGCAAAAATTCTTATCCATACATAGCATTTTCAAGCCTCCCTGAGTCTAATTATGTTGGACCCACCCTATCTAAGGGATCCCTCCTCAACTCCCTGTGTCTGGCTCAGCCCTAAATATGTGTCTTTCATAACAGTGGTGATGATCTGTGATTTTATTCACTTGTTCATTTACTCGTTATTGTCTGTCTCACCCCACCACTGTACACACACAGACCTAAGACCCACTGAGGCCCACATCAGGCTCTTTTTGCTCATATGATATTATCAGTGCTGTTGTTCATCCTGCGTTTTCTTGTTATTATTCGATATTTTGTTCATCATGGATATTTTTGCATTATATTGGAGTTTTGAAAAATATTGTGTGAAAATATTATTTATCTTGATCGCTGAGTAAATTTTTTAGCCCAAGCAAGTGCCTCCCTCATCCGCCCCTAGTCCCAGCCCTGTTAGCTGGTTGGCGTTTCTGAGGTCTACTAATCAAGCCTCTGACTCTAAGGAAAGGTTATCAAATTCAGGTACTTATCACCAAGCCCTCTGTCAACACCCGGTCCAGTCCACCATCAGCCCCTGTCTGACCTGAAAGAGACTTCTCTTTTGTTCTTGGCCCCCTGCCATCATTTTATTCACAGAGCCAGAGACATCTTTTAAAACCTATATCAGGTTGGTCACTCCCTGGCTTAAAACCTTCCATGGCTTTGGCTTCCCATTTCCATAAAATAAAATGCAAACCCTTACCATGGCCGGTAAGACCCTATATGGTCCGGCCTTCCATCCCGCTAGTCCCTCCCTCTGCCCCTACATTCCAGCCCCCACCCCTACTTTTGTATCTTTAAGCCCACAGTGGTCTTGCCACACGGCTGCCTTCCTACCAGTCGTGCAGTTTCCAGCAACGTCCTTCCCTAGCAGTTTCCACTGGCTGTTCCTGCTCAAAGTGCTGCCTCCTCAAAGGTCTTTCCTGACCTCCCCATCTAAGTCCAGTCCCCACTCTACCCCTATTATTCTCTTTTGTAGCCTCCTTTTCTTTTTTAAAAAAATTTTTTGACACATAGTAATTGTACATGTCTATGTACAGAGTGATATTTCCAAACCTGTATACAGTGTGTAATGATCGAATCAGGGTAATTAGCATATCCATCCTTTCAAACGTTTATCATTTCTTTGTGTTGGGAACATTCAAAATTCTTTCTTCTAGCTATTTGAAAATATAGCATAGATTATTGTTAACTGTAATCACCCTATAGTAGTGCTACAGAACACTAGAGCTTACTTCTCCTATTTAGCTGTAATTTTGTTTCCATTAATCAGCCTCTCCTTCCCCCTACCTTTGCCAGCATCTAGTAGCCACTATTGCACTCTCTCCTTATATGAGGTCAACTTATTCAGCTTCCACATATGAATGAGAACATGCAGAATTTTTCTTTCTGTGTCTGGCTTATTTCACTTAACATAATGTCCTTGAGGCTCGTTCATGTTGTTGCAAATGACAGAATTTCATTCTTTTTTTTTTTATGGTTGAGTAGTATTCCATTGTGTATACATACCACACTTTATTTAACCGTTCGTCTGTTGCTGCACTTACGTTGATTCCACATCTTGGCTGTTGTGAATAGTGCTGCAATAAACATAGCAGTGCAAATATCTGTTCGACATATAGATTTCCTCTCCTTTGGATACATACCCTATAGAGGGATTGCTGGAACATATGGTGGTTCTATTTTTAATTTTTTGAGGAACCACAATGCTATTTTCCATAACAGCTGTACCAACTTACATTCCTACCAACAATGTATAAGGGTTTCCCTTTCTCCTCATCCTCACCAGGATTTGCTACTTTTTTTTTTTTTTTTTCAAAAGATGACCGGTAAGGGGATCTTAACCCTTGACTTGGTGTTGTCAGTACCACACTCACCCAGTGAGCAAACTGTCCATCCCTATATGGGATCTGAACCTGTGGCCTTGGTGTTATCAGCACCGCACTCTCCCGAGTGAGCCACAGGCCGGCCCATGGGATTTGCTACTTTTTGTCTTTTTGATAATAGCCAGTCTAACTGGGGTGCGGTGATATCTCCTTGTGGTTTTGATTTGCATTTCCCTGATGATTAATGATGATGATCACTTTTCATACACTTATTTATAGCCTCCTGTTCCTTTCCTTCCCAACACTTCCCACCACTTGTAACTATTTATATGTCCATTCCTCTGTTCCCTTGTTTGATGTCTTTCTCCTGCACCGGACTGTAAGCTTCTGGAGGACAGAAGCCAAGCTTTCCCCCACCTTCTCCCCAGCCCTCAAATGACAGCTGGCACACAGGAGTTGCTCACTCTCTGTTGAATGAATGATCAAGGGACAGAATGAGGGAACAAATGAATTTTCAGCTTGCAAAATCTTGACCTAAGGACTCTGCACACACTATGGGACTCTTATGTGCCATTCTGCTGTCTGCCGTAATGAACTTTGCTCTTCTAAAGCAAGCATTTTTCCCCTAGATTATTTTTATAGAAAAAAGTGAAGCAAATATAGAGATAATTATTGATTCTCAGTCATCAAGTCCCTGTTCCCTATCACCAACATCCTCCTGAGAGCCTGCTGCCGAATTCCTGGGAACCACAGGAAATAAGTCTGCTAACCACTTGAAATGCTCTTATAAAAATAGACCAGGCTTGACCTTCTTCCTGTGGAAGGACCTCTTTCCTCAGGGCAAACATTACAAAGAAATTTTATCTGCTCTGAGGAGCCTTCCGCCTCGATCATTCTCCCAGGAGGATTTATCTGGACTACTCGGAATCCTGTTCTGAAATCGTCCCCCCACTGACCGGGTCATCACTTGAGCAAATTGCTCATTTATTATTTCCGTGCCATTGTTTTTATATTAAAATGATAAGATAGAAATCAAGGCCTGGGGGAGCTGTTGGGATATTCCAGTGCACTCTGGTATTCCAGCAGGAGTGGCTCATCCTCACCGGAGGTGAACACCACTTTCTTCCAACTTCAATGCAGGTGTGCTGCCTTCGTCGTTTTGATCACTGTCCTCTTACCAAATTCCTTCCTTTTAATTTATATTTACTGGCAAGCAGTTTTACTTAAATTTAATTTCCTTCGTTAAAGGAAGCTTTATGTCTCTAGTACAATTACAAAAACTTGCCCAAAACACAAAGCTGTCACAAAGATAAACGCAATGAAAGAACAGCAATTTCATTGAGTTCTGCTTAGATTCTGCTTCCTGCCTGCTGATCTCTTTTAGTTACAAAAAAAGAACAGCAGTTCTTCTAGGGGAATTTGAAAACATAGTTGTCCCAAGCCAAATTTTTCTCCTTGAATAACCAAAATGATTTTAGGAGACTTAACAGGGAGTTCCCTTTCTCTCTGCGGTATTATTGAAAAATATGAGGGTACTTCAAAAAGTTCATGGAAAGATTTATATTATCTTTTAATTTTATTTTTCCACAAACTTTATGAAGTACTCTTATATGTCTTAGTACCACTCAGAACTTCTGTATCAACAGCGGCACATGCCCCATGGTTTGGGAAACAAAGGGTTAATATTTAGGGTTTGTTGCTTTACTGTTGTATCAGTTCAACAAATAAGCAAGAAATGTCAGTCCACTTAGAAACTCTTAAATATAAGGAAGTGATAGAAAGATTAGAAAATACAAATAAACAAGAAAAAGTTTTAGAGATTGTCTGTGATTCTGTCTGCCAGACATAACTTCTGTTAGCTTTTCTATACATAAAGATATAAGCATTTTACAAAAGGGAATCATATATACAGGAGACTACTTCAAAAAGTTCATGAAAAGATTAATGTTTTTTGAAATTCCATTTTTTCATGAAAAAAAAATTTTTTTTTTCTTTTTCGTGACAGGTAAGGGGATCACAACCCTTGGTGTGGTGTCGCCCGCACCGTGCTCAGCCAGTGAGCGCACCAGCCAGTCTTATATAGGATCCGAACCCGTGGCGGGAGCGTCGCACCAGCCAGTCCTATATAGGATCCGAACCCGTGGCGGGAGCGTCGCTGCGCTCCCAGCGCTGCACTCTCCTGAGTGCACTACGGGGCCAGCCCTTTTCATGAAATTTTTGAAGTACCCTCATATATAATGGTTTTATAATCTGCTTTTTAATAATCTGACTTTACTGAAAACATTAAGAATTTTTCCCTCATTAATAAACATAAATCTACATCTCTATTTGTAATGGCTGGCTTTCTCTAAAAAAATGGGGAAAAAAATGGCTGACTCCACCCTTCCATGGAGGACAGAAAAGAGTCACTTTAGTTATAGGCTTTCCTTTCATGACTTCTTGTAACAAAGAGTCTGCCGAATAATTAACCAGAGTAAGACTCAGCAGCTGTCCCCAGGTTGATTGCTCATTGTTGTGCAAAGCTATATAATTTGCACTTACTCTTCTGATTTTCTTATGCGTTTTCTATTTAATTGTCAGCATCAGAAAGGCAGGGGCTGGGTATCTTAGGGGAGACTATTGTGGTTTATACCTGAGACTCCAGAGTCAGGGAGACCTGACTTCCAATCTGGTTCTGCACTAACATGCTGGGTGCCTTTAGGCAAGTCACTCCACTACTCTGTGCCTTGGTTTTCTCATCCATAGAATGGGGCTAATAATTCCTCATAGGGTGGTTGGGAGGATTAAATGAGATAATACATATAAAACACCCAGCACGTACTAAGATCTCAATGAATGTGAGTTACCATCATCAATGTCTTGCTCAATTCCATTGCCATCCACACCTTTCTATCATAATCCACACAGGTCCTTGCCTATGGGGTCAGCTCATTCAGTGTCAACATAGTGAATAAAATGAACAGAATGTGCTCCCACCAGCTCCACCAGAAGGTGGAACCAACAGTCTTCATTTTTCTGCACATTCTAAGTCTAGTTTGTGGTATTTCACTTTGAACAAGGTTTTCAGCATCTGATTTTGGAGTTTCCGGGGCAGACCTGAGCTTCCTACCTGAGCAGCATCACGTGTCATTAGGCAAAGAACATAACCTGGCACTCACATCCTGAGCTTTCTTCCCCAGTGTGTGGCCACCTGCATGGGAGTCAGGTGAGGGTCCTCTCCCAGGGGTTCTGATTCACTGCAACAAGGCTCATGGAGATTCTGACACATACCAGAGTGTGAGAACCCCTAGTCTGGGATAAATTTTTCTGGGATAAACATCAAGATAGAGGAAAGCAATTCAGTAGAAGTGAAGGGCAAGCTTGATTATTTTTCTCCTTTTAGAAAAGTCACTGAAATATCTCCAAATCTACTTTTCCTTGTTTTCTTTAAAAGCAGTGGCCCAGGGGACACTGCCCATTTTGATATGTTTATTTTTTTCTCTTTCTTTCCATTACTCATATTTCCTTTACTGAATTATCGTTTGTTGCTGCTGGGGGGTAGAGAATAAAATAGAGGGGGAGGCCAAATGAGTGGAGACTCCTGGTCCTCTCACCCTGTTTTGCTGACCGAGGCTGAGGAGGAAGCCTTCCTGCTCTGCAGCGAGAGGCACAGGCCACCAGCCGGCACACCAACATGTCTTGACTTTATTTGGTTTGCCGTATGCCCTGCTTTGTTGATCATGGTGGTACCTAGTGGAAAGGCCCAGATTTCTGTGAACTGAGCCGAAAACCAGTTCTGAAGAATTACCATGGGCCTAATCACAACATACAGCCCGTAATAAGATGAAATCTGGTTCTCTCTGCCTCTTAATTTATTTCGTAAATTTGTTCCTGTCTCAGCAGTCAGAGGACTCATTCATTCACTTGACACACATTTAATGAGTACCTACTATGTGCCAGACACAAGAAACATAGTGGAGAACAAGGCAGATGCAGTGAGACCCTCTTGAAGTTTGAATTCTAGTGGGAAAGACTCCCTCATACAAGGGATTCCAAATGAACTGAATGTTACAGCAGTGAAGTCCAGGGCACCAGGGGAGCCAGATAATAAATGACCTGAGCCTGAGAAGACTTCCTGGAGGAGGGGCATTTTTATCACTCGTGACTAGGGAGAGGAAAGTGGCAGGTAATAGGATGTGCAGAGGTCCTGAGTCCAGAAGGAGCATGTTTCACTGGGAGAACTGTAATAGTCTGTTATGGATGAGCAGAGAGAGCTGCAGCTGGAGAAGCTGGCAGGGCCAGATCACACAGAGCCCTGTAGGCATTATCTGAAGGACCGTGGAAAACCACTGAACAGGCCAGGCTGGAGTGTGACATCACCAGATTGGCATTTTGAAAATGTCACTCTGGCTGCTGAGTGGAAAAATGTTGGATAAAGCCAGCAGCAGGGAAACTAGATGCAATAGCCCAAGTAAGAGGTGCCGGGACCTCAGAGTGGAGGATGTGACGGGTATAGGCCAAATGTGGTGTCTACTCTTCATGGCTCCCCAGCCAGGATGTCTCGCATACGTGGGCCAAGTAGCCCTCTCTGAGAGAGACAGCTGCATTTAGCCAGTGCATGGTACTGGGAGATGAGCCAAACTTCGATTTAAAAATCCCACCCCCAAATATACCAGGAAATATAACTTGCACATGAGGTGACGCTGCTTTGGGAATGTGGGGCTCACTGATCCTCAGGGGCAGATTTGGAAGTGAGGCATCATGGTGTCTTATTAGATGATAGATAGTGCTGGGAGCCAGAGCCCCTTGCGGTGGCCATGCCAGCATCCAGGACTGTTGTCTTGTTCTTCTCCATCCTGCCCTTGACTCACCAATGATCAGACACATCGTCTCTCCCTCAGCAGTGTGCGTATGACCTCAAGAACCAAATTTCCGAGTCATGCTAATATAATTTACAAAATCTACAAGACAGTGTCATTTCTGGAAGGTTTAAGGGCAGGACAGACAGCCTAGGGGTAGGGGGCAGGGAATGGACCAGCAGCTCTCAAGGTGCTTCCCCGGTCCTATGACTCTGTGAAGCTGATGATGCCAGAGGAGAGGGCTGAGGCCATCCTGCCGGGCTTCATTCACTCACTCAGCAAATGGTGATTGAGCATCTGCTGCGTTCTGGCCCCATTCTCAGATGGCAAACAAAGCATGGTAGTGAACAAAGCAGGCAGAGCTTACGTTCTAGTTGTTTCCTGAGTGTATCTGGTGACCCATGCTGCCTCCAAGCTCTCCTAATCTTTGTACTGAGTAAGGACAGAAGAGTTCCCTGGCACCAAATCCATCAGTGGCCTTGCACAGGAGTGAACTTCTTCCAGTTCTCTAATGTGACAAGCTGGCTCTCACCTCTGGGCCTTTGAAATCGATTTCCTTAGGTGCTCATTAAATGTTTGTCAAGAGAATGAATGAGTCCTCTGTTGGCTTTGCCAGCACTGCCTCTGCCTCCCCCTGCCTCAACCCCCTGGATGCTCCAACTCCTCCCCAAAACTGCACCTCAGAGCAGGCCTCATCCTGTTTAGTGAATGGTTTCCCCCTTGACTTTGCTCCACTGGGCAGAGCTCCCATCTGTCTTGCTCAGCTTTTTATCCCCAGTGTCTAGCACAGGCTCGGCACATAGTATGTGCTTAATAAATATGTATTGACTACACCATATACAAAGGTCAACTCAAACCGGATCAAAGTCTTACATGTTAGACCTGAAACTGTAAAACTACTGGAAGAAAACAGGGAAAAAGTTTCTCGACATTGATATAGGTAATGAGTTTTTGGATATGACCCTAAAAGCACAGGCAACAAAAGCAAAAATAGACGAATGGGATTGTATCAAACTAAAATCCTTCTGCATAACAAAAGAAACAATCAACAGAGTGAAGAGACAACCTATGGAATGGAAGAAAATATTTGTAAACCATACATCTGATAAGGGATTAATATCCAAGATATGTAAGGAACTCAGACCACTCAGTAAGCAAACAAATAACCCAATTAAAAATGGGCAAAGGACCTGCGTAGACAGTTCTCAATAGAAGACATACAAATATCCAATAGGCACAGTCATGCACCATGTAATGATGTTTTAGTAAACGACAGGCCACGTATACTGCAGTGGTCATGTAAGATTATGACACCATATATATGCTGTACCTTTTCTGTGTTTAGATAGGTTTAGATACACAAATATTTACCATTGTGTTTCAGTTGCCTACAGTATTCAGTAGAGTAACATGCTGTACAGGTTTGTAGCCTCGGAGCAAAAGGCTATGTGTGTAGTAGGCCACACCGTCTACGTTTGCGTAAGTGCTCTCTATCCTATTCTCACAATGATGAAATCGCCTGATAATGCATTGTTCATAACATATCCCCAGCATTCAGCAACGCATGACTGTACATGAAAAAATGCTCAACATCACCAGTCATCAGGAAATGCAAATTAAAACTACAACGAGATATCACCTTACACATGTTAGAATAGCTATTATCAAAAAGACAAGATACGTGTTAGTGAGAATGTGGAGAAAAGGGAACCCTTGTATACTGTTGGTGGGAATGTAAATTAGTACAGCCATTATGAAAAACAGTATGGAGTTTCCTCAAAAAATTAAAAGTAGAGCTACCATATGATCCAGCAGTCCTGCTATTGGATATATATCCCACGGAATTGAAAATAGTATCTCAAATAGATACCTGCATTCTCATGTTCATTGCAGCATTATTAACAATTAAAGATATGGACTCAACCTAAAGGTCCATTGATGGATGAATGGATAAAGAAAATGTAGTATATCTACACAATGGGATACTATTCAGTATTAAAAAGGAAGGAAATCCTATCATTTGTGACAACGTGGATGAACCTAGAGGACATTATGCTAAGTGAAATGCCAACCACAGAAAGACAAATACCACATGATCTCATCTGTATGTGGAATCTAAAAGAGTTGAAGCAGGGAGTAGAATGGTGGTTACCAGGGGCTGAGAAGAGGCAAGTGGAAATAGGGAAATGTTGGCCAAGGGTACAGAGTTGCAGTTAGACAGGAGGAACAAGTCCTGGACCCTAACCTACAGCATGGTGCCTGTAGTTAGTAAGACTGTACTATATACTTGAAAATTGCCGAGAAAGTAGATCCTAAATGTTCTCACCACACACACACACACACACACACACACACACACACACACACACACAATGACAACTGTGAGAGGGGATGGATCTGTTAATTAGCTTGACTGTGGTAATCATTTCACAGTGTGCACATATATCAAAACATCACGTTGCACAGGGTAAATATATGCAATTTTTACTTGTCAGTTTTACCTCAGTAAAGCTAGGAAAATGCATATTTGTTGATAGAAGAGAGGGTGGGAGGAAGGAATGATGATCTTTCCATCCTGTGCAGCATATCAGTTTTGCTGAAAAGGCATGTCTCAAGTCTCAAGTGCTGAAAAGTGCTGTCCCAAGTCTCCTCATTAACCAAAGCCCAGTAAACTATACTAATTTGCCAGTTGCCACACTGAAACCATGCATTTGTATTTTGATTAATTAAATCAACCTGAAATTAATCCTATATATTGTCTAAAACCATTCACCCCTCCCCACAAAACCAACCCATCAACCAGAGAGACGAAGAGACTGGGCAAGAGATGAGAGTGAGTTAGACTATTATTATTCATTAATTCATCCAAGGAATACTTATTAAATATTATGATTTATCAGGCAGCAACACAGAGGCAAACAAGAAAAGTCCCTGTTTTCATTATCTATTTTGATTCCTATAAAGGGAGATATCAAATTTTTAAAAAGTAGACAGCTGAATAAGAAACTCTGAAGTGGTGGTAATTCCCATATCTCCCAGTTGAAATGAGGCGGTGGGTGGCTGGAGGGGAGAGGACTGGCAGACGGAGGATGGCGGGGGGTCTCTCTGTGGAAGTGACATTTGAGCTGGGACCATTAAGGATGAGCAGGAATTTGCCAGGTCAGGTCAGGGATGTGTACAGAGCCAGATACATCTAAGCCTGTCTCACCCACTGGAGGAGACTGTGATCCTCAAGAGCAAGGAGCCAGCACGTTTCAGAGAAGAAACAATAGGACGCTGAACCTTCTTCCAGGTGTTTGCCCAGAATGGGCAAAGGACTCAAACAATCCACAAGTTGGGGGGTTGCTGCAGGAGTTACTATAATCTTTTTAAAGGACAAATGCTTCTCAAGTGGCCAGTGCTGCCTCCATCCTGAACCTGTCCTGATCCCTACCAAGCCAAAATTCCCCGTTTCCTCCTGTGTCCTCCTGTGCGTGTTGGCTGTCGCTGTTTGTGGTACTTGCAGTCATAGCTATTTGCATCTCTGCCTGGCCTCCCTAGCGGACCTTCAGCTCCTCCAGGGCAGGCATTGGGTCTCATGTACTCCCTACCCCACAGGCTTGCACTCTTGCCATACACTTAGTAGCTGCTCAGTGAATATTTGTTCATGGTTATTAAACTGATGACTAAGGTTTCTGGCTAATACTTTGGACATATACCCATTTTAAAAAGACAGAAGTTTTGATCTGAGGGAAGGGAAGGATCACAGAACCCCACACTTAGGTGGTTTTTCTAATGGAGAACATTAGATGCTTTGAGATTTTGCAGTGGGGGTTGGCCAGGATAAAGAAAGGAAGTTGTGAGAGGGACAAAAAGGGGAAGGGACAATGGGAACTAACTGCCTCTTTTGCTATTTTGGTCTTGGTGTGATGAAAAGCCAATGAAAATGATCTTTCATGCTCCCTCAAACTCTATGCCACAAATGTCCATGTTCGCTCTGAGATTTCTGCTGTCTGGTTGGTTGGCTGGTTGATTTAGGATTAGTTGGGGTTCCCTGTCTTCTTGTGTTTTCTTTGTCATTTATTTTTGTGAGGCGGTTTATTTTCCACATATACCAAATGTTTTGTCCTGAATAATCTAGATATATATATATAGCTAGAATGTATTTTTGTTGTTGTTTAGTGTTTTTGAAGTTGCATCAATGTTTAAACTGAAATTCACTTTAAATGGAAACTTGGTAACACTACTGAAAATGTAAAACCAGTATCACTTGCCACAGATGATCATTGTAAAGGTAAACATGATTTAAAAATAAAACATGTATAACTTTATATATGGTATGTTATCTCATGATTTATCATAACAGCACCACAGCATATATAGTGTTATTTCCATTTTTACAGCTGAGAAAACTGAGATTTTGAGAAATGAATTAACTCCCAGGGTTAGCAGGTATTTTAAATATCTGAACTATTATTCATTTTTTGTTTGCAAATGGAATATGTAAAGAGAATCTCATAAATTTCAAGGAGCTAAAAATAGAACAGAAAGTGGCATTGGAGATTATTAACTTTTAAAGTAGACACGTGTTGTTTACTTTTGTAAGTAAAAAAATCTAACGAAGCATGGGGAAAAAAAGCACGAAAAGCAGGAGCTGGAGAGCTCTTTTCTAGGAAGAGCAAGTTAGAGCACCCACTGTTGTCAGAGGAGCCAGCTGGCCCATGGCTTCCCAGGCCACCATATGGATGTGCTTGGCAGTGATGTCACCTCACAGCAAGACAAGGAATGGCCCAGTAAGAAAAGGGGTACATACAGACAGGCAGGAAAAAGAAGAACCAAGTGGCTTTGTTTCTTCTTGGCTGTAAGTTATTAACTAAACTCAAGTTCATTTTCCTTGTCTCCTTGGACTAGGGATAAAGTCCTGATCAAGTCCTGAGGGGCTAGTTCTGTGGAGCCTTCCAGGGTCAGGAAACTCACATGCAAGCAGCCTTGTTTGCATCAGCAAATCCAGCTGCATCACGTGAGCACTTGACCGGCCACTGACTCCCAACACAAAGCAGATGTCTGGACTACAAAGAGGGAACACACAGGGCTCCTGAACTGGTAGGACTTTGTCTCAATGATCTGTGAAAAAGACAGGAGGTGGGTGGCACATGATATGCCAAGAGTTGACAACAGCAGAAACCAAACAGACATGGCTTTGTGCTGGCTTGAGCCACATGGGCTTCAAGAGTGAGAAGCTCAGAGAGGACAATAAAGGCCACGGCGCATTCCTGCCTGAGAGGGCAGAAGAGCTGTGTGTTGAGCTGTGGGGTTTTGGACTGACTTTGGCTGCGATGTGGGAAGAGACGGGGTCCCCTAGGCCACTGACGGGGAAGAGGGAACAGAACAAAAATTCCGTGTGGAGTTCAGTCCTAGCAACTGCTCTTCTACTGAATGTCATGCATTTGGTAGGTTGTGGAATAAATCTCTCCTAATAAGCAAATGGTTACCTGATTAGGTTAATCATTATGCTAAACATTTTTCAGTCAATGCTGATGAGTAAGAAAGACAAACTCAGTTTCTCCTACTGTACTCTCACAACACAAAATACTTCTGTGACCAGATGTGTGAGGGGTCTTCCCCACGCACCAAGCAAGCAGTCAATTCCTTTCTGCAGCAGACACCAGCAGGTGTCCTCCAGTTCATTCTGACACTATCTACATGGAGATAGCACAGGTTGAGGGCTCAGTCCTACAAGACTGCACCTACTTTCAAAGCCAATCGCAAGCCCAGGTTGTTTTCCTCGTGCTTCTTACTGACCAGTCTCCCCGGGTTCATTTAACCTTCTAGAGCAGCTCACAGAACTCAAGGAAACACTTTACTTACATTTGCTGGTTCATTAAAAAGGATATTACAAAGGATGCCGATGAAGAAATGCATATAGGGGCCGGCCCGGTGGCACACTGCTACAGTGCGCCGCTTGGGAGCGTGGCGGCGCTCCTGCCGAGGGTTCGGATCCCACATACAGACCGGTTCCCGCTCACTGGCTGAGCGAGGTGCGGGTGCAACACTGAGGGTTGCGATCCCGTTGCTGGTCCCGGTTCGGTACGGGCGCGACACTGAGGGTTGCGATCCGTTGCCGGACACGAAAAAAGAGACAAAAAAAGGAAAAAAAAAAAAAGAAAGAAATGCATATAGGGTAAGGCATGGGGAAGGTGCACGGAGCTTCCATGCCCTCTCCAGGGTGCACCACCCTCCAGGAACCTCCCCACATTCAGCTATCTGGAAGCTCATCTGAACCTTGTCCTTGTGGGGTTTTTATGGAAGCTTTATTTTCTAGGCATGATTGATTAGATCACTGCCATTGGTGACTAACTTAACCTTCAGCCCCTCACTCCTTCCCAGAAGTTGGGAGTGGGGAGGGGTGACACTGAATATCCCAACTCTCTAATCCTACCTCAGTCTTTCCTGTGACCAGCCCCCATCCTGAAGCTACCTAGGGGCTGCCAACCACCAGTCAGCTCATTAGGATAAAAAAAGACACATCACTTTAAAGATTTCATGCAATGCCAGGACAAAGGCCAGCTATATATTTCACAACATCATAGCTTACCAACTAGGAATATTAATAAATAATGAAAAACCAAGTCCTTCTTAAAGGACTAGGCCCTTTCACATACCACATCCAGTGCACCTCAGGAAGCCCCCATGGCTTCTGCCCGCTCATCTGCACAAACCAGTTGTGTTCTTTATCATGCGCTACTCCGTTAACTGATGCTCATTTAGTACATTTGCAAAACTGAATATTTTGATGCAATTCTCCCTTGAGGAAAAGGACTACATCAAGGTAATAACAATTAGCTAAGATATTAAGAATCATAATTTAAAAAGACAATACCAATGTGTAAGCATCAGAAAAGGATACTACAGATCACACACACACACACACACACACACACACACAAATGCACACACACCTCCAAAATATAACAACAGCCATCATAGGGCACTAAGACTATAGGTGATTTTTGTTTTCTTTATTATGTTTTTCCATATTTCCCTAATTTTTCACAAGGAGCATGTATTATTTGTATAGTCAGAGAAATTTGTATTTAAAAATCAATTTAAAGGTACTATATATTCCTTTTGCTGCAATCTAGGAGCCAATACCCTGAGATATTGCTACAAGTTCTCCACTCAAGGCTCCCTCTAGGAAAGTGGGGCTTTTTAGCCTTGGATAAATTTTTAAAATTTCTTAGTAGGGAGCAATAGCTGACCTGGAGATTCAAAATGGTACCCACGAGGGAGGTGACAGCTAAGGGGTTAGGCTTGCAACCCCTCATTATGCACTTAGCATAGATACACGTTTTCTAAGATGACCATTTTTCTTCATGTGACCCTCATTTTTCACGTCTTCTGTCAACAGACTCTTAGTTACAGTAAAGCAGATCTTCATTTGCATCTCAGCTCCACATTTGCTAACCATGGGATCTCAGCCATTTAAAATCTCTGTGCCTCAGTGTTTGTCAGTAAATGGGCTTGTCATGAGCATGAAATGAAGTAATGCGTGTAAGCGCATGTCAGCACAAGCAATAAAGGTTGGCTGTTATCATTACCCCATTGACTTGTCCTATTTTTTTTCCAACTATCACGCAGAGACATTTTTTTGACTTAGCTGGGCTCTGTAATCTCAAGGCATAGAGCAAGAACTACGGCCTTCAAGAATGGCCCCAGGAGCACTGAACAAACAAAAAGGAAAGACTTAAAACATAGCTCCTACTTACCTGCTGGCACGTGACTGGCTTCCCCACAAGGGCAGCCAAGCCTTCCTCGGGTAGTAAACTGCACTCACTGAGGAAGCCCCCGAGAGCTTGCCTGCCCAGGTCCAGTCGCTGCTTGCCTCAGTAAGTCAGGCTCTCTTTAAATTGCTGCTTTTGGTTTCTCTGACTCAGAATATCTTAGGTCATTCTGAGACAGCCTTCTCCTCCCCACCTTCCCTACTTCTACCTGCTGTCCTGGGCATTTGTCATCCTTTCTGACTGTCCTGCATCTGAAGCTCCATCCTGTATATTTGAGAGTTACCACCCCTCCTCGCCCCCCACATAGATCTTGTGTCTGGCTAGACCATTTCTGCTGTGTGACTTGGGGCCACCACACCTTTCCAGTGACTCTGTGAGAAACCCCAGGTTTACTAAGTGTTCTTTCTGGAGTCAATTTTTGCTGCTTACAGTGAAGAAACCTAGCCAGTTCCTCTTTGCCCTTCATACTTACCTTGGCATAAATCCTCCAGCTGTGGGTTCCTCAAACTCCCTGAGCTTCTGTGTCAAATTATTTACCACACTCTATTGGTTATGACATTTTATTAGAATCGTCTGCTTATCCCCCACCCCCAGACTGTTAGCTCCCTGAGGATGAGGACTAAAGCTGTTTAGCTCATAGCAGTTTCTCTGTCACAGAGCAGAGGGTCTGGCACATAGTAGGCCCTCAGAAAATGCCAAATGAATGAACAAGTAACAAAACCTTAGCACACATGGGGGGACCAGAAGCAAGCACAGTAGTTCTACTTGGAGAACCAGTTAACTCATCAGCTTTCTGATGTCCTGGCACCATTCCTAGTCTGATTCCAAGGATAACCAGATTTCCTTTAGACCTTGGCAAAAAAGAAGATCTTCCAGCAGCATCCTGAGTGGGAGGGTGTGCTGTTGGCTGTGTCTTGAAGTGGGTGAGTAATCCCCCAGGCACCTCTTCTCTTTAAACCCTGGCTTATAACACGGTCATCTTCTGAGGCTCCCAGCTTAAAATGGAAAGTAGCATTACTCACGGTGAAGGACAGACAATAAAAAAACATTAGGTGGGGCCCGGCACAATGGAGTGAGTATTCCCTGATGACGGATTTGAGCACTTGCAGCCCAGGCAGACAGCTCAGTCATAGCAGGGCTTTGGGGCTACACCTCTGAATTAGCTCATCACCCAGCATCTCACTCTTCAGGCTGTGGGGAGACATTGCATTGCTCAGCTTACAGCAGGCATGGGGGTAGGAAATGTCCCTGAATCAATATAAGAACATGGTAGAAGACATTGGTTAAGAACATGGGCTTTGGCATCCAAGAGACTTGGATCGGAATCTCAGCTCTTCTAATTACCAGCTCTGTGACCCCAAGTCAATCACTTAGCCTCTCTGATTTGCAAGTTCCTTATCTGTAAAATGAGTGGAGTACCTACGACAGGGTCACTGGGTAGGTAAATAAGACAATCTGTATAAAACCCTGATTACACTGCCTGGCGTGTAATCAACACTCAGATGATAGCTGCTGTTATTGATGATGGTCTTTTACCATCTTGCTCCAACCGTTTCCATTCGTTCTCCATCCTTTACGTTTCTGTTTCTTTGTTAATCTCACTCTGCCTCCATAACCTCACTTCTTCCAGGAGTCACCTTTCACCTTTAAAGCTCTCCTGAGCTCAGGCCCCACCCAAGCCTCCCTCCACGGTCGCTACTCCCTTGTCTATCCTGCCTTTCTCTCACTTTCTGGGTGTCTGTCGGCTTGTGTACCAAGACTCCGCTACCTGATTTCTCACCCTGTCGTCGTTTCTTCCCCACCTCAGTATCTATGACCTGACACACAGTGAAGCAGAATGTGTTAGAATAAATCAGTCTGATTTTAATGAAGCCTCATGGACAGATTGGGCATAAGGTCATAAAATGATCAGGGCCCCACACAGTCTCCAGTGCCCTGGCATAATGTACACACATCCTCAGAAAGCAGAGGGGACCAAAGTCCAGTTTTAAAAAGTTAGGCATGGGGTGGCAGCAGTGATAATGAAAAAATACAAATATGATTTTTTTTCTTAGGAAAGAACATGCCACCACTTTCTAATAATAGGCTTCTTAGTGAGTTCATAGATTAGATTCAGATTTTTGCTGAAGGAACCTACCCTGTGCATAGAGATAAACATATGTTGAGTCTCTTAGCATTGCAGGAGGTAGTTCTGTACCAATGGACTAGAGACGGCAATCACTAATTCCTCTAGGGTGAAAAACATCTTCCACCTTTGACCACCGATGACTAGATTAACCCCAGACAGTCATCTCAGGACAGATCATAATCATTCATTTATTCAGCTCATGTAAAGCCCCTCAGACAGTGAAGCGTGTGGCTCTGAAGCCACAGAATGAGGACTAAAGAGGAAGTGAGCGTCTTCCCATGATGCTCACTGGTGGCCAGAGTGCAGGGGCTTGGGGGGTCATCAGTAGAGACGAGCAAGAGAGCAGGGAGCAAGGTGGGGTTTGGGGGTGTGGGGAGCCCCACTGTGGGCACGAGGGAAGGGGGGCTGAGAGGAGGAGGTGAGAAAAGAAATTTTGATGAAGAATGATCACAAAAGTCAGAGCAGGAGAGAAGGTCAAGGAGCATAAAGACCAAGGAATTCCCATCGAGTTCTGCAGCAGAGCTGGGCGAATGGAGGAGTGAGGAAAGGAGAGGTTTGCTGTGGTGGCGCACAGCTGGAGGCGAAGGGCAGAGGAAAATGCCACCCCCAAACATGCCACATTGACCTATTGATTATTTTGAGTTCAAGACAATTGAGAAGAAGCAGATAAAGCTCTCTACCTTCCATTTGCTTAAAGTGGGGTGCCTACAACCCTCCTCCCCACCCCCAGGGAGGACAGGAGTTAATCATCGGAATAAACCTTACCAACTAATCCTGAGCTTCCAGTGGTGGCCCCCATATATTTACCTTCCCACAATTTGCTGCCCTAGAAACTCAAAGTCATTTTTGCCTTGTCACTTCTCTAAAAATGTATTGTTCTTTTGCGAAGATGCTATAGGGGCCCAGGTTCTCACCACCCTTTGAGGTGCTCACCACCAAGTGCTCCCATGGGTGTACGCGACGTCCATGTTAATAAACTCCTGTTTTTTTTCTGGTTAGTCTGTCTTTGTCGGTCTAATTTACAGAGACCCAGCCATGGACCTCTGGTGGTAGAGGGAAAGAAAATATTTCCTCCCCTACAGAGGAAGTGCACACCACCCTCCCAGGAAGTATTGTGGTCACACCAGAAGAAGTCTCTTGGGGTTAGAATAGAGAGAAGCTCTTCTCAAATGTGAGACCTGGGAATGTCGGCCGGCAGAGAGGAAACCTGCAGGGAAAGGGACCGAATAGATTGAAGATGGAAAGAGAATTTAATTTTTAAGACCAGGTGTTGGAGGAGGTAGGAGAGAAGCAGATTAAGCATGCAGATGAGATTTACATGCTTATTAATGCATAGACTGACCTGGACGGGTACCAAGGAAACCACAGCAGTCTGCCTTTAGGGAAGGAAACTAGGTGACCAGGGGCAAGGGGACAACTTCTAAAAAAAAAAAAAAACAGAAAAGAAAAGAAAATCAGAAACACCTGTGTGCACTCTACTCAGATTTCACAAATGTTAACATTTTCTCAAATTTACTTCAGATCTTTATTTATATAAAAGAAATAAAGCATTAAAGTGGAAATCCCCTTTGATTCCCTTTTTCATAACATTTCTATCCCTCATCCTCTGAGGTAACAACTGCTATGAATTGTGTGTGTGTGTGTGTGTGTGTGTGTGATGCACACAGCGTGTGCTCTGTATGGACGGTTCTGCAATTAGCTTTGATCCATTCAGTGTTGCTCGTGAGATCTACCCATTTTTACACACTATCTGTGATATTTGTTGTAACTACTCTAAGTAAATTCCAATCTTATAAATAGCCTACATCGTATTTATATATGATCTCTAGGGATGGACACCTATTACTTTTAATTTTTTACTATTACCGAAACTGCCGCCATGAACATCCTTGTACATAGGGAGATGAACTTTTTACTATCTACCCTTTTGAACTTTCTGACTTTGGTAACATATGCATTTTAACAGGCATTTTAAATAAGATAAACTTGTTTTCTTTAAAAACCCACAGATTAGTGTCTCTCCAAATATGATCCAAGGAACACTACAATGAGAATTACATGGGACATTAGGCTTAAAAATGCAGATTCCTAGGCCCTACCTCAGACCTGCTGAGTCAGTATCTCAGGGGTCAGGCATGGGCATCTGCATGGTAATAAACTTCGCTAGGTGATTCTTAGGTATCCTCCAGTGTGGGAGGCACTGGATACACAGACGGTGCCTCTGAGAAGGGGAAAGAGAAAGAGGAGCCGATAGATGGTGGAGTAAGGGGCGTGCAGAGGGAAGGATGGACAGTGACATTGACTGGCAGCTCTTCTGTGCCAGGCACCATGCTAGGGCATGACGTTCGTGATATATCATTTAAAGTAGAAGAGAGAAGGAATCTATAGGATTTATCCAGATAATATGGCAAAAGTTTCAAAAGGACAGTGAAGGTAAACATGGCTATTTAACACGGTCTATAGAGCCTGGCAGCCCTGGCCTCAGATACGTGCTACCCCTCTCTTATTGGCTGTGTGCCCTTGGGAAGTCATGTGACCTCTCTGAGCTCCAGTCTCTTCATCTGCAAAATGATAATAGTAACAGTACTTACTTCACAGGAATTTTGTGAAGATCCAGTGACTTAAGGCACATAAACTGCTTAACGCAGAACCTAAACCTTCTTACGTGGCCCCATAAATGGTGACAATGTCAGTGAGAACAATGCTTATGACCATTATTGTTTGGTCCTTTATAATCCATGTGTATGTAGTTTATAGAGTTGGGCTCATAGCTTTATTATTTGAAGTTATAACAAAAATTTATAGTAACTGGATATTGCTCTAATATCAGTTTATTGATAAAAAAAAAACCCCAAATACACAGTCCTCAGTTACTCTATTATTCCTCGTGGGAAAACATGATCATCGCATATAATCAACTACGAGATGCAGAATCTACAAATGCATTAAAGTGGAAAATGGGAAATTCCTGTGTTGTTGGGGGTGGAGAGCCAGGTCAGAAGTCGGAACATTGTAAACTGTAAGAGAAAACGTATAGTTTAACACACACAGACTCATCCCTAGCGTGCCCACAGACCAAATTATCCCCCACTAGAGAGCTGAGTGCATGTTCACGGGAGGGTGGTGTTAATGCAGCTTAGATTCCTCCTTCTCATTAGTGCCCCATGCTCAGGGAGGCCAGGACTGGAAGTAGAAGGGAAGCCACTGTGAGGTCTGGGGCACCCTGCCTGGGGACCAAGGAACCTTTAGTGATAACCCAGGTGGACTGGTGTCTTTCCTCCCTGAGTTTCAACCCCTTCTAGTCTGTAACTTTCTTCAACCCAAAGAGCTCGAATCCACCACAGCAGCAGAGGGAAGGGGGTGAGACCCCTGGCTCAGAGTTCAGACTCAGTACAGGGGACAATAAGATTCGAGTCTCAGCACTGCCTCCTAGGAGCTGGGTGACTTAAACGTTTCTTTTTTTCAAATAAATTTTTTTTTTAGAGCAGTTTTAGGTTCACAGCAAAATTAAGCAGAAAGTACAGAGAGGACCCCCCCTCCCGACAGCCTCCCCCACCGTCAACATCTCCTACCAGAGTGGCCCATTTGTTATAATTAATGAACCAGACGCGCCAAGTCTACCGTATGCATTAGGGTTCACTCTTGGTGTTGTACCTTCTGTGGGTTTTGACAAGTGTAAATGACATGTATATGCCCTTATAGTATCACATAGCATAGTTTCATTGCCTTAAAATCCTCCATGCTCTGCCAATTCATCCCTCTCTCCCTCCCTCTTAACCCGTGACAACCACTGACATTTTTACTGCCTCCATAGATTTGCTTTTCCAGAATGTCTGTAGAGGAAATCATACAGTACGTAGGCTTTTCATATTGGCTTCTTTCACTTAGTAGTATGCCTTTAAGATTCCTCCATGTCTTTTTGTGGCTTGATATCTCTTTTCTTTTTAGTGCTGAATAATATTCCTTCCTGTGGACACTTCACCTCTTTTTGGCCTCAGTTTTCTGGGCTGTACTGCATGGGCAATAGGTCACATACACTGAGAGGATTAGTAATAGCGGTGACTGTGAACATGTATTAAGGGCTCAGGAGCAGGCACTCTACTAAGAGCCTCTCCTGGCACTATCTTACTTAGTCCTTCCTGAGCCCTGCAATGTAGGCACTGTTAACACTGACATCTCACAGATGAAAAAACTGAAACCCAGGGATGTTAAGTAATTGCTCGAGGCCACATATCCAGGAAGGGATCTGTCTGGGATTGGAACCCAGCCATTCTGGCTCCACATCTTAATATTTGGGCTATAATCTCCCAGGAAAGTTCTTAACAGTATTTGCACATAGTAAACACATGTCACGAAAATGTTGCCTCTTATTATTGTTAATATTTTTGAAGGAGAGCCATTTAAATTGTAAGTTTGCAATTAATCTCTAATGAGAAATATGAGGCACCAAGATAGTCAGAAATTACCTGTGCTGCACAGCAGGTGGCTGTCACACAAAAACTAAAAGCCTTGGGTCATAGGGGCTGTGAGTCACTCTGAAGAGAGGATCAACTGATTCCTTATTTAGCATGTACCAGGTGGGTTATCCCGTTCACCCTGCCAGGTAAATAGCCTGAAGATGCCCATGTTAGGAAACAGAAGTGCCCAAGGGTCCCAGCAGTGCTCCTCCCCAGCTTCTCCCTGTGTCGCCCCAGTTCCCTGCTACCCGCTCCCCATCTCAGCCCATGGGCCTACATTTGTAGCCCGGGCAGGCATCACAGCAGCAGCCCCAGGGGCACCTCGGTTTGTCCAGGTCTGGCCAGAGGTGTGGGCGCCTTGGCAGCCCGTCCTCACTGCCTCATCACAGTGCACATGTGTATCTGTGCTGGCCCCCGGCAGGCGACGCAGCCTGCACGCATCTGCTCACTCCCTGTCCCCTCCACTTCCTTCTGCCTGGATTTCCAGACAGAGTCCAAAATGGGTTCACATCAAATAAGATTTGTTTTCTTTCAGTGTCATTTTCCATTTATAGACAGCCTTCTCTTGGGAGGCTCTGTCCTCCTTCCTCTGTCTCGTTTTTCTTCTGGGTATTTGAGAATAAACTCTTGGTGGTTGTTTTTGAGTCCTGTGGTCAGCAGCCCAGCCTGTCATTCATTCAGAATGTCTCCAGAAAGCCAGCTGTCACCTTCACGGGAGTTTACACTAATTTCTGTAGCCTCTGAGACTTCTACAGATCTGTGCCCACATAACCAGTGTGAATTGTTCAAAAGAAACATCTGGCCTGGGCCCCACAGGGCCCTTATCCACAGGCTCAACCTGGTAAGAGTGACAAGGCTGGTACTGGTGACGATTACAGCAGCCGATGCTTACAGCACATCACTCTAAATGCTTCACAGAAACGGGCTCCCTCGTTCCTGCGAGGTAAGTTCTGTTCTGATCCCCTTTCTACAGATAAGGAAATGAGCGTACAGGGGTGAATGCTGCGACCAACTAGAGCCTCAGGCTGTCCAGCCCTGCTGACCTCTCTGGCCTGGCTGCCCAGTCTCGTCTTCCAGCCCTGTGCCGTAGCCACGCCAGCCTTGGTTTGGTTCTTTGGACATACTATGTGCCCTTCTGCCCCAGTTCCTTTGCACACAGTCTTCCCCCTGCCTGCACCACTGTCCCTGCCACTCTACAGCTAAGTCACCCTGACCCATCTTTCAGATCTCAACTGTTACTTCCTCAGGGATGCCCCATCTCCACCCCGGCCAGGTGCCCTATTAAAGCTCTCATGGTTTCATCTCCTCCACAGCACTGGTCAGAGTTTAAATTCTACTTTTATTTGTGCAGTTTTCCCATTAATGTCTGGCTCTCCCTCCAGACCATAACTCCATGAGGGCAGAGGCTTGAAAGTACTGCCTTGTATGTCATTCTATCATTGCATTCACCGTGCTGGGCTGAAATGATCTGTTTATTCATCTGTCTCCTCTCTTGATCTGTGAATTTCCTGAGGGTAGCATCCAGGCCTTTTTCTAACACAGTGCTCAGCTCAGTAAATATTTGGTGAATTGAACTGAATGAACTGGGTTTCATTGAACAGCCTAACTTGGGAAAGAGCACCTGAAATTTTGGAATTTTGATAGAGCATGCCCACAAAGCACCATCCTTCGGTACTGCCCTCTTGGAAATCAGGAATGATTTTAGAGAGGATGTTAGCTTTTTAAAAAGCCAAGTTCACTTATAATGAACTGGGAGATAGTTCATTAAACTTTGGATAGTAGAATACAAGGATCCACAACTTTCCCAAAGAAGCATCATCGTGTGGTTATAAATCCAAGAGAAGCAAGGAAGAAAGGATGTCTGCCCCTCCAAGATTCATCTGAAGTTTAGTGAAAGTCAGGGAGTAGCTAACTAGTGGGATCTCCTCGGATGCTGCACTGGGGCTTGGTTCGTACAGCCCTCGGCCTTATGTCATTTCCTTATCTCTTGGATGACGTTGCCTGGCTCATCTACCAGTGCTGCCATCTGCTGTCTTCGACTCCATAAATGTTGTGGCCTGGTTGGAAGGAAACACCCCCTCTTCGGGGCTGGCCCTTTCCAGGGTTGATCCCCACCCCAATCTGGCAAATGGGCCCCTGGGCTTCCACAGCTGATGGGGAGGGGGAAGGGGAAGAGAGTCAGAGAGAGGGAGAGAGATGGGGAGAGCGAGGGCGAAGGGGGCTTGTCTTGTGCCTAGAGGAGAAGCAGGCAAGGGCCAGCGGAGGGTTCCAGGCCTGTTGCTCACCCAACAGGGCTGGTGAAGATGGTGCCAGGTAACCGCAGGCTCCCACATCCAAGCAGGGCCTGGCCTCAGCTGTGCCTTCGCTTGATCCAAGGAAAACAGGCCGTTGTTTGGACAAATTGTTTTCTTTCACGCTGCCTCCTCCTTCCTATCATAACAGATTATGAGCATGTTCCTTGGAGGATTGAATAGCTCCTTTTAAAAACTTAGAAGCCATTTCTGAGTTGAGAGGATTAACCTAGTTAAATTTAGTAGTAGTAGCAGCATAGGATAGATTAACAGGTAATATGAAAGGATAGCACTGAAGCTCCAGTAACCCATTGTGATGCTCCTGGTTTTGCAAGCATTTGCAATAAAAACACTGCCTCGTTATCACACATAATGGTTAAAGTGGCATATCCTCATCTTGTCCACCATTGAGACCTGCGCCTGGCACACTCTGGCACATAGTAAGTGCTCAGCGATGTTTGTTAAATGAATGCAGGAAATATGAGGCTAATTTAGGGTTCTGACAACTTTCCAAACTGGACAGAAAACCTCAAACTCAGCCATACTTTGCTCAAATATATTGGGTGCTGACACATAGAACTGTTTGCCATTTTGCATTGGCTTCTAGGTCCAGTTCCCACTTATCCAAAATTATAAATTTTATACCCAACAGTTAACAAAGATAAGCGGAATCCCAATTGGCTAACTCAGATCTAAGAAGGGTATTTTAAAAAAAAAATTAGTTACCAACGAATTTTTCTTAAAGAAAAGGCAGCACCCTATGTAATCAGAAAATATAGCACAAATATTGAAAAAGAACATCTTGGGTTTCTGTGGCTATGGCAGAAGAAACCTAAAGATTCGTTGATGTTCGAGCTGGAGAGCTAGAGCAGCTTTCCAAATCCTGAAAACCACATGTGTCCGGCCTGCCCTTGGATGGGCGGGATCCAGGCTGGTGCAAGGGAGCCCGCGGCCAGGAGAGGGCGCTCTGAGCTAACTGTGCCGGCCACGGTGGTGAAACAAGAGGACCCGACCAAGGCGCCGTTTTCATGCATGTTTTTGTGTTCTCTGCAAGAATGAGAGGGTTTTCCTCCCTCTCTGCCAAAGAAAGATCTGAAAATAGAATTAAACTGATGACTTCACAGATTAAATACCAGGTCCCAGGAATATAACGATATTTTAAAAAATTTTTAACCGACTTCAACCTTTGGTTTGCCTTAAATCTATGAACAGGTTTCCCACACCACGACTCTTTTAACATGTCTAAATGTGCACTTGGGAATCAGTAACTTCTTCAAATATTGACTCTAGGTGTAGAATATGGATGATCAAATCAAGAAGAGTAGACTGTTATTTTATCTCTTTGAGAGTTATTTATATTTAGTTCATATTTATCAGGTTAATAAGAGTTACTTATGCATAAATACAGTCACCCACAACATCTCAATTAAGAAGAAAGCTGCATATTCATTAGGCTGGAATATTTTATTTTATTTATTTATTTATTTATTTTGTTTGTTTTTTGTCTTTTTTTTTTTTCGTGATCGGCAATGGATCGCAACCCTCAGTGTCGCGCCCGTACCGGACCGGGACCGGCAACGGGATCGCAACCCTCGGTGTTGCCCCCGCTCCTCGTTCAGCCATTGAGCGGCCGGTCTGTATGTGGGATCTGAACCCTCGGCGGGAGCGCCGCCGCGCTTCCCAAGCGGCGCACTGTAGCAGTGCGCCACCGGGCCGGCCCCAGGCTGGAATATTTTAAAAACCTTTTTATTTTTTAATTTAAGAGCTTTCTTGGAAATATTTCTTCTTCCGTGCATTTTTCCAGTCCCTGAGGGAAGAGCAGACAAATTCAAGAAGCCTTTAAGGAAACAACACATTTAAGGGCAAGTCCAGTATTAAGAATTTGTCCTGCAGAAAGACTCACACAAAGTGCCCAAAGATCACTTGCGGAGGTTCACAGCAGTGCTCTTTGCAATAGCAAAACTTTGGAAATGATGTTGCATCCGTAATGGAATGATAAATTATATGGCCAAGCAAATATCAAGCAGCCATGAAAAAGAGAGGTAGACATATATGTACACATATGGGGGGGAGGAAGTCCTAGAACAGTACGTATGGAATTATCCCATAATTGATTTTGAATGTACAGATACATAGAATGTATGTATAGATACATGGGAACCTGAAAAAAATGATTACCTCTGGGGAGTGAGATAGGGTGGATGAAGAGGAACTCACATTTTATGTTGTTACTGTAGGTATTTTTCTAATTTAAAGGAAAAAACATAACACCGTTAAAGCCCTCTAAGAAGAGGGCAAGAATGCCGTCTACTGAATCTCCCTCTTCAGCTCCCAAACTTGCTAAGGCGCTTCCACCTGAGGAATCCTTCCCGCCCACCTGGGGCCCTCTTGTTCCCCCCACTGTCAGCTTCTCTGCACAGCCGAGCTTCCTGAAGGAAGTCAGCACGGCCAGCACCTCTCAGGTGGTCCCAGCCCACTCCTGCTCTGAAACTGCCTTGAGAAAGCTCACCCATGATCTCTTCCCACACCTGGGTTGCAATGGCCTGAGGCTGTCTGGTCAGTTATGGATGTTGTTTTGAATGGACTTAGCTTTTACCATTTGGGAGATTTTCCCTCCAACTCCCACTGTGTGGCTTCCCTTCAGCCACCAAAGATCTGGCCCACTGCACCTGCTGTTCTGCATGGCTGCAGTGGTGTGTCAGCCTGAGCCTGGGTTTCCACCTCTCTCTCGTGGACTCTCCAGCCCCAGTGGGGGGTAGAACTTTTAATCTCTAGACAATTCTCCCTCCCCTCTCTAGTTTCAACAGAAGCGCTGGCTTCAGTGTATTCTGCCTAATGAGTGCCCTGACCCAGCTTCTTTTCTTTTAGCCACCCTTTAAGTGTGGCATCCCTCAGGGGACTCTCTTAAGGTATATGTTCTCTCCAGGTGTCCTTGTCTGCCTCAGATTCCACCCATGTCTGCGAGACCCTGATCTGCAGAATCACAGCCCCCACCACCTCTGAGAAACCTTTCTAGACATTCTGTTGATACGTCCCAAGGTGGATGTCCCATGGTTCTTCCTTCTGTCCCTTCTGCTTAATTAATGACAGTGCAGTGGTTACAAAGTAGCCTGAGCTACAGACCTTAGTCACATCCCTTTTCCCTCACTACCCACAGGCATCTCCTAATGATTCTACCTAAATATTTCTTAAATTTTTCTTCTTTCCTTTCCTTCCCTTCCTCTCCTTCCATCAATGTCTTAGGTCAGGCCTCCAATTTCTCACACTTATCCACGGCACTTGCTTCTCTTTGGAACTTAATCCTCTTACCTTGTCCACAGCATCTCCAGCCTTGTCCTCCCAAACCCCAGATCTGATCATGCCTTGTCTTGTACCAAATTTCCTCAGATATTTCTCACTGCCTACAGGTTAGAATCCAAACTTCTTAGCTTGGCATTCAAGACTCTGTGATCTGGTTGCAACCTTTATTCATTTAGGCAACAAACAAAGCACCCACTGTGTGTCAGGCCTCAGAGATTCTTTTGTGAATAAGCTAGTTGTGGTTCCAGCCCTTATGAGACCACATTGTAGTAGGTCTTTACAGACCACACACACACACACAGGACAAAGGAAAACTGCAAATTGTGCTTAAGGATATTCCCTTCAGGATCAAAGAACCAAGACAGAGAATAAAGAATAAGACCAACAGGCAAGACTCCTTGAGGTGGCGGCATTTGAGCTGAGACCTGAAGGAAGAGGACATGCAGGACACAGAGAACCAACCTCCTAATACCTCCAACACCTGTATACAATGTGCTCTGGGGGCACTCTGCCCTGACTGTGAACTCCTTGAAGGGAGGAACTTCCTGGTCATTTGGGTGCGCAGTGCCTGGAACATAGTATGCTCAGTAATCGTGAGACGAAAAACTGGATGGATGGATGGATGGATGGATGGATGGATGGATGGATGGATGGATGGATGGAAGCATTATGATGTCTTTTGGGAAAAATTTTATAACCAACAACACCGAAGCCTTGAGTTTGCTGGTGTTGGCTTATGTTGGAGTAAGTGGCTGAACTGACTCAGGCTCTCTTTCACTTCGGCTACATGTCAGTTTTCTACTTTACCATCCTTATTATTGTGAAATGGTACATGTTTTTTACAAATAAAAAACAAAAAGATTTTTATATTTTTCTTCAATAACCAGCTTTTCACCAAATCTTGCTTTAATTGTAAGGGGAACTTTTAAGCAGAGTAATGGCAGGCAGTGTACACAGTGGTTAAGTGCCCAGCCTCTGCAGCTAGATCACTGTGTTCAATACTGGCACAACCACCAGCCCACAGCAAATCCTGGGAAACGTCACCAAGCCCTCAGTCTCTTTATCATAAAATATGAATAACAATACCTACTTTCAGAGGGTTGCTGGCTGGGAGGATTCAATGATACATGTACAGAGTTAGCACAGTGCCCGGAACAAAGTAAGGGCTCACAAGGCAGGAGGTAGCACTGTTGGAGTGACGTTTGTCTGGCCTGGCCCATCCAGACACCTCCAAATGCTTCTGAAAGAATCTCAGCCAAAGATGACAAAGGGCATGCACTTTGGACTGTTTTTCTGGTCGAAGGGGAGAAACTCTCTTGCCCAGACACTCCTTGAGTGCCACAGGCACTGCAATGCTAAGGGGACAGTGTTCCTGGTCTCATTAACCTGGTTGGCTGGTTTACTCCTCAGCTAGCCAGTCGTAAACAGACCCATGGGCACTGTCACAAGGTTTCTCACACAACATGACTGTCATTTCTCTTAGTTTGTCTGTAATCTGGGCCTTCTCACAAGACCTCACCTGTTCTGTAGCTCAAAACCATCTTCGTGTTCATCCAGTGTGAGAATGTGGACAGTCTGGTAGGTAACGCTCTGCCCCTCAGGGCCCTCCGGGCTCTGGCTGCCCTCCCTGCTCCTCTCCGCAGGGGCGTCTGGCTGTGGGAGGAGTGGGGCCCCTCAGACTCTAACTGGAAGGTAAGTGTAGTGATCCCCTTGCTCAGGGTCCTCTGGGGCCCGAGGTCTCCGGCGTGGAGCCCTTTGCCTGCCCTGTTGCTGCCCATCCCTTGGCCTTTTTGACTCCAGTTGGGGCCACTGGTCTCTCTTGGCTGGGTCAGCACCCAGGCTGTCTCCTTGGCTGACCAGCTTTTGCTGGCCATGGTCTCTTCTTCCCTGCCCAGGAGATCTGCCCCTACCCCACTGCAAGGTCACCCCACAATGGCCTCTGGCCGTCATCTCAGCATCTTCTTGACATAGGAACCATGGAAATCTGGGGTGCAAAGTACACCCACCTGTCCAACCTCACAACCCTCTGGGCCACCCCATGTTGTGGGGATGCCCTGCCTTCAGTGTTCCCCTCAACTCATCGGGACGCTTCTAAAGCCAAAGCCACCCCTAACACACACACACGTGCGCGTGCGTGCACACGTGTGCCCGTCATATCCTCCTTTTCCTTTTCATAGCACCTTTGGGGCTAAACCCCAGTGGCAGGTGGGCATCTCCCTGTCAGTGGCTCCACCATCTGTCTGCCAGGCCTAGCCCCCACTATATTAAATGGGAGCTCGTGCCATTTCAAAGACCTTCTCGCCACAAATCCTGGCAGTTGAGGCAACTGTCCTCTTTCCTCAGTGTTTCCCCTTCCTTCTCTGGCTCTAGGTGACAGGTCTCCTGGTCCAACCTCTGAGAAGGGAGGCTCCAAGTGGAACATGGTTTAAAGGCAGCCGCATGGGAGGAGAGCAATGAAAATACATTGCTTCATATGTGCAAAGTATTTCCCTCATACAACCTTTCCCCTGCAGGCCTGCTGTAGTTAATGGAACCGATGTCCATCAAGGCATTTTTCTGTGCTCCACTCATAGTTATATTCATTCAGCAAATATTACTGAGCACCTACGACACGCTGGCACTGTGTTGGCAACTAAGTCAATAGCTGCCTCACAAACAATACATATATTCTCATCTCCATATGAAAAGATGCACAACATCATTAACCATCAAGCAAATGCAAACCAAAAGAACAATATCAATTCACACCCACCAAGGTGGCTTTAACCAAAAGGTCAGACAATAACAAGTGTTGACAAGGATGTGGAGAAATTGGAACCCTCATACATGGCTGGGGGGAATGTAAAATGGTGCAGCTGCTTTGGAAAATAGTTTCCAGTTCCTCAAATGGTTAAGCATAAGGTTACCATATGACCCAACAATCCCACACCTCAGGATATACCCAAGAATAATGAAAACTTATGTTCATACAAAAATGATTACATTAATGTTCATAGCAGAATTACTCATAATAGCCCAAAAGTGGAAACAACCCAAATGACCAACAAATGGTGAGTGGATAAAGAAAAGTGGTATGTATACAATGCAGTATTATTCAGCCATAAAAAGGAATGAAGTACTGGTCATGCTATGACATGGATGAACCCTGAAAACATTATGCTAATGAAAGAAGCCAGTCACAATAGACCACATACTGTGCAATTCCATTTACACGAAATAGGCAAATCCGTAGAGACAGAAAGTAGACTAGTTGTTGCCATGGGTTAGGGGAAGGGGATAAGTGAGGAGGGACTGCCTAATGGGTATGGGGTTTTTTAGGGTGTTGAAAATGTCCTGAAACTAAATAGTGGCAATAGTTACACAACTCTGTGAATACAAAAAAAGCCATCGACTTGTGCACTTTAAATGAGTGAGTTGTATCATATGTGAACTATATCTCAATAAAGGCTGCTAGAAAATGCCCTCACCTCATTCTCTAATTGTCTCTCTTTCCCAATATTTTAACTCTCCTAGAACAACTATGAATTCAACTTTCTGTCATTTCAAGACTTTCTCCAACACACTGATTAGAGTCCAATATTGAGTGGACACCAATTTAATGATTTTTAAATGGTCATTTTTCTTAGAAGGTAAGCTCCAAGATGGCAGGGACTTTTGCTTGTTTGTTCACAGTTATGTCCACCATGCTTTACACAGGGCCTGGCATGTAGTAAGGTTCTAATAAACACTTGTTGACTGAATGAACGCCTTCATGGAGCTTACATTGAAAATGGACACAGAAGCTCCGCAATAACTACTGGTCATTCATTCAGCACATTCTATAGCCACATCCATGTAGGGAGCATGTGAATGAAGCAGACATATCGCTGTTCTGGGGGGATTTAGAACAGAGGAAACCAGTACCAAGCAGGTTTCACACTTTGATTAAACACTGAAAATGAATAATATCTAACGTTCAATAAAGGTTTACATTTATTGAAATTGCAAGATGTTTTAAAGTTTCTCTGAGCTGGGCTTTGTGGGAAACTTGGGCTGAGTTGAGACGGTCGTACTGTTCTTTGAGAAAAAGGAGAGAGGTTCTGAAGGACGGAGGATACATGAGAAGTTTAATCAGGAAAAAAATAAATTGGGCACTTTCCAATAGAATGACTTTGCCAGTTAGAAAGCATTTCCAAGTTGTAATTTTAATTCCTTGTTGAAGTGGGGGTAAAATCAGGAAAGGGGAAAGCGCCACGTCTCATCCTTCATCTGCAGTGTCAGGGAAGTCTTTGAGAAGAGATGGGCTAGGAAAAAGTGACTCAGCGGCTGGGAGGGGAGAGAACGAGGGTGTTTTAAAGAGATGAGAAGATCTAATTAAAGTACAACTTCCTTCATCACTATGGAAAACTGTGGGGAGGATAGCCAGGAGGTCAAGACAGAGGGCAAGAAGATACACTGTTGTGACATAGTTGGAAAAGCAGGAGATTGGCCTGCAGATACACAGCCCACAGGGGACGAACAAGGTCTTGGGGTCAAACACTAAAGCAAAAAAATTTGTCCAGTTGACTTTTTTCCACAAATGCAACCTCTTTGTTCCACTCTCTTGTCCGATATTTTCATCTTAATATGAAGGGATTCTAGAAAGCCTTTAATGAGAAAGCGGTGTGAACAGGGCTAGGAAGTGATTGAGACGTGAATAAAGCTCTTGACAAAGCAGGGTGAGGCCAGAGAGTTAAGATGCCTGGAGAGATGGGAGGAGGAAAGGAAGACGTGGGAAGAATAAAGTTCAGGGTCAAGGATGATGATACAAAATCTGGCGTACATCATAAGTGAAGTTCGGGAAAAGAGAGAGATGGGTCAGAGAAAGACCCTGGACTGAGGAGGCTTATGAACTTGGAAACGAGTGGTCAGAGCTGGGAGGATCTTCCTGAAGGGGTCACCTGACCTCAGGGCTGGAGGACACAGAGCCAGAGTCCAAGGGGAGCTGAGACTCCAAGTGAGCCCAGGCACAGATGAGCCCTGTGGTGAGGGATGAGGCAAGGTTTGCTTTTTCTCGCAGTTCGGTGCCTCCACTGTTTTCCGGCTGCCCACCAGAAGGAACAAATGACAAAGACAGCCTATCTCTTTCAGAAGCAGGATGGCCTGATGGTGAAGGGTAGGGACTTTGGCACAGAAAGTTGCCAAAGACAGATCCAGACTCTGTGGCTTCCTAGCTTGGTGTCACTGACCATGGGCACAGACTCCACAGCTTTAAGCCTTGTGTCCTCCTCTGCAACAGCAGTGATGGTACAAAAGGGCTATCAGGGGGTGTGGAACCTCAGATATTTCATCAGGCCTCAGACGCACATATTTTTAGTATTTTAACATCTCTAAAATCAGAGAAACCCAGACTTTGTCTGCAACTTTGACTGCCAGTGGAATTTCATTTTAACATGAACCACTCTAGTCTGAGACTTCGTTGAATGTAACTTAGCCACAGGCTCAATTATTAGCTCTTATTTTCATGGGGTGGGCTCTGTAGCAGCATCAGGGGCCTTGTGGATGCCCCTGGGGGAGCTGTGGAAGAGGAGTTTCACTGGGTCTGTAACACAACAGAATGACTCCAATGGTCTGAGGAACATGTCAAAGAAAGTACTATCTTCTCAAAACTTGTTTCTGTTCCTTTAAAAATCTTAATGACTGTGCAATGTCTTGGATGGGGTGGGGTGTAAGATTTCATGAAATCCAGTAACAGCATGGCGTTGTTGAATCAGAGAGTCTGGAAAGTAGAAAGGAGTGTGTTAGGATTCCTGACACTTACATATTCATTGGTCTGTCCTTCTGCCTCTCTGTATATCCTCTAACAAGTCCCTAAAAAACATGTGGCATTGAAGCCAGGATATGGAAGACAAAGTGGCATATAAAGATGTCTACACTACAGCAGAAAGGCCAAACTCAAGCCAAGCAAAGAAATAGAACAAGGGGACGCCATCAACCTCTTAGTCCCTCCCAGGCCAATGGGGAAAAGAAAAGAGAAGATAGGAGTGGGCTGTCCTCCCACTACCAAATGTTGCAGGCTTTGGGAGGCTCTGAAAGGTCAAAACTCTGGGCTCCATTCCTCCAGGCTTTCTGGGGCTAGCTCCCACCTCATTCACGCTCAGTCCTGTTCATGGCCCAGGACGGAAAGGAGGAAGTACCCTTGCTGGCTGCCTGTGCTCAGAGCTCTGGCAACCAACCATTTCCCTTTCCCAACCTTCCCATCCCAGGCAGGTCTGTGTGGAGCTGAGAGGGACAGGCCCATGCGGGAGGGAGAGGGCGTTCCCCTTGTGAATATCTCCTCTCAGGCTCAGGCAGAGGCAGCGGTGCATACATGGAAGGAAAGTTCTTTGCTTTGGGTGCCTGGTCCAACAGGACTGTGTGATGGTGTGCGTCACCACCCAAATCAAGTCAGATTCAATCAGTTTGGATTCAACAAATTGCCATCTAATCTTTTGCCACCAAATCAGTCAGAAGTGTTCAGTTTTCCTTTGAAAACCATTGTGTCATTTCCTTCCCATGACATGAAAGATCCTGCGTTCGTCACGTCTCAGTGGTTGTGACTCGTAGCATGAACTTGGGGAAACTGCTCTTGGCTTCACTGTCCCCACTGTCTTCATTGAGCCACTCCTAAGGAGGACTTATTACATACAAGGAACCCAACCAGACATAGCAAGGGGATGAAGGTGGAGTCATGGTGAAAGGCATAGGTTTTGAAGTGAGGCTTCCTGGATTTAAATCTGGAAAGTCAATGCACTGCTCTGAGATCAGTTCCTTCACCTGTAAACTGGGGCCAGTGATGGTGTCTACCCTGTGTGTTTGTTATGAGGATGCATCGGGATAATGCCGGTGAAGCACTTAGCAGTACACCTGGCATATAAATAAAATACACAACATAGCATCTCATAACTTTAGCTGTTATTTTTTGTTGTTATGATTATTCAGGATGGATAAGCTAAGCTCCCCGTCCTTGACAGAGGGTGAGAAGCTAAATCATACATACCATGACAGGCTCAGGGAGGTGCCAGGGGCTGGGGGCATGGAGGGCTGAAGTGGAAGACAGGGACAGGAAGATTTTGTGGGAGACGTGGCCCCTCAGCCAGAAAGACAAACAGGCTTTACACGTGAGGGCACAGAATAAAGGAATGGCTTGAACACAGGCCTGGGGATGAGTGAGCAGAGGGCGTCTCATCCCAGCGTGAGTGGCTGATGCCCTGAGCAGGGGCTTTGCAGGGAGGCACAGGGCTGATGTGAGCTAGTTTGGAGTCAGATCACAGGGGATCTCTAGGGATGCCATTCCAAAGAGTTTAACTTTTATCTGCAAGCAAATAAAAGTGGAGCCAGTGGAGGTTTTTGAGAAGGGAATTTGTAAAATGCTTCTGGAAACATTTTATAGGAAAATTGTGGTTACTTGTGGGGGCTGGGCAAAGGCAGAGCAGAGGCCGAGGGGCACAGTGCCCTGTGTTTCCATCTCTGAGAAATTCATCAGCCTTCAAGTCCTCGCTTAATGTTCGTCTTCTTCACTAGGCTGTGAGCTAGTCTAGGACAGGGGCCATGTGCTTCCTTCTGACCAATGTATCCCCAGCGCAGTCCCTGGTGCTCAATAAATAGTTGTCGAATTGAAATAGTCAAAGGATCCTAAACTTGAGTCATGAGAGTAGAAGGGAGAAGATGGTTTGAAAGTCATCTGAGGAGGAAAATGAAGATGATTTGACAAAGGAATAATCAGAGACAACTCAGGGTAATGGGGGGGCGCTGGAGGAATGAATGACCAGGCTATTTACTGAGAGAATGGACATAACCAGGAGAAGCCCACTCAGCAGAGCAAATGCTGAGCTTGCCATGGGGCGTGCTGCATCAGAGGTGAGTAACAGCCATCCATCGTGGACAGTCTGGCCGGCCGTGAAAATGGGGCTCTAGAGAGAATCCAGAATGTGAGGCAGATGCAGGAGAATCAGAGCAGAAGGGAAAGATGGGATCCTCAAGGAAGAACAAGCCGAAGAGCTCTGAAGACAGAGGTGGACAGGGGCAGCCACCCTGGGAGCCTTCCACATTCTCAGAGATCCCCAATGCACCTGGTACCTCAGAGGAGAAGCCACAGGAGTCTGGGGAGAGCAGGCAGAGTTGGAGGAGAGGCAAAAGGTACAGGCTCACAGCATTCAAGGGGAAGTTGAGGCTGGGCCACACTGTCCAAAGCTACACAGAGGTTAAACAGAATGGAAGATGGACGCCAGAGCCTCAGGATTGGTCTCCTGCCTCCCAGCTTTGCTATTTCAATCACTTCTGCACACTGTCACTGAGGTCGTTCTTCTAAAGGAAGATCTGCACATGCCAACCCTTGGCTCAGAAATCTGCCCTTGCTTCCCACTTCCCAGATATTAAGACCGAAAGTCCTTGCCCAAGCATTGAAGTGACCACAGATATAGTCTGAAAAGCTTCGCCTACCACACTATCCTTCCATATCCTGGAGATCTTGAGCTGATCCCTCTTCCCCTGTTGAACACCAGGAGCTTCCAAGCCTTCATGTGCTGATTCACTCTGTTCCCTCAGCCCAGAAGGGCCTTCTTCACCATTTCCTGCTAATTAGAACTCTTCTCATCCTTCAGGGTCTACACCAAATGCTGCCTCCATTGCAAAGCTTTCCTTGATCTCTCCAGTAAGAAGGATCCTTCCTCCCTTCAAGGACCCACGGTGTACTGCTTTGCCTCACAATTGTTCCATTTCTTCTATGACTGAGTTGTTGGCTTGACTCTTCCCCCACTGGCTTATTACAGTATGGGAGCAGAGAACACGTTTCATCTTTGAATCTGCCGTGGTTTGGTTTCTTACACACAGAAGGCACTCCACTGATACCAGCAAAGCACATGAAAAATTTAAGAACAAATTGCTAACAGCAGTGGATGCCAGCAGTTCTACCACTGCCAGTCATTTATTTGGCCTGCCTCACAGTTACTGGACTTCAGGGGTTCACCCTGCAATTAGCATCTTGGCCTAATATGGGGTTGCCTTACAATCAAATGTGCTATCTTTGGTCACTAGGGCCATTTTGACACCGAGGACACACCATTACATGTACACTAGGACTTTTCCGAACATTTCCCACAGTTAGATAAGTATGAAAAAACCTGGCCTGGCCATCAGAAGTGCTTTATTACAACATGCTGCCTATGACGGCGGTTTAGAGAAATCCCTACACAATTCCTCCAGGATCGTAAACATATTTCAAGAGCCAAGAATTAGGAGGAGAAAGTTTCTCAAGACTCAACTTACAAACTCAAAAAGCATCTGTTCATTTAATTATCTATCATCTTCTTCTGACCCCCTGAACAGGCTCTGACAGTATTTAAATTAAATGAGTACACTGTTTTGTTCCTCAACAACTTGCTGTTTGTAAGGAAAACATGTATTCAAAAAATGTATTTCACACTGTTCAGTGAGTACCTACTATGTGTCAGTAGCGTGTCCGTGTTGACAAATGATGTACAGTATATGAGTCAGGTTAGTTCTTCCACATTTTAAGGGTTAGACATTTTCTGTATTATTATATAAAACTGAGAGCAATTTAGGTTTGATCTAGATAGTCTTGCTTTTTAAAAAAAATTTGCCTGCTTTGTTTTTGTTTTAGGATAGACAGTTATAACACAGCTGGCTAAATTGACAGGAAGGCTGCATTCCTTACGCAGCTGTGAACAACAAAATTATTTAAATATATCTCTAATCCAACAAACATGGTTCTTTCTAAGGAAAAAAGAACTAATAGTCTTTAACATTTTAGACTTTGACTGCCCCCCCCCAAAAAAAAATAAGGAAGAAGGTTAATATAGCCAGAATGTATTTTGAGTGATTTTTAAATCCATTTTCCTTGGATCCTGCAGAGTAGAATGAGAAGGAGTTTTCCTAAGCACTGAACTTGCAAGAAATTGCTTCCTCTATATTCATAACAATAGGAAGAAACAATTTCTGAGCACATGTTCCATCCCTGGCAGAATGCTCAGGAGAGCATTACTTGTTTTACCACATCCTCTGATGTAGGTGCCATTTATACAGGAGGAAACGGGGGCTCAGAAAAATGAACTTGCCTATGGCCACGCAGCTTAGAAGGGGTAGGATTGGAATTTAAACCCATTGTCTAATTTCAGGACCCACATTTTAGCCACAACTGGGATTTTTCCTAACATACCCCCACTGTGGCAGAATTGCACCAAAAACACGTTTGAGAGATGAGTAATGATCAGCAATGGGAAATTGGAGAGTATTTTAAATGACTTCTCCACTATAAGTGATTCTGAACATCAGATGCAAGAAAAATGCCATTTGACCTACCCAAAGGAGCCCTAAAAATAAGTGTCTTCTCCCTTTTGTATTTGAGTATATAATGTTCTTTCCTTTTTGATAGTAATGTAACTGCTATGGTCTGAATGTTTGTGTCCCCCAAAATTCATATGTAAAAGTCCTCACCCCCAAGGTGATGGTATTAGGAGGTGGGGCCTTTGGGAGGTAATTAGATAATGAGATGGAGCCCTCATGAATGGAATTAGTGCCCTTATAAGAGAGGTCCCAGAGAGATTCTCTGGCCCCTTCCACCATGTGAGGTTGCAGCAAAAAGATGGCCTTCTAGGAAGCAGGCTTTCACCAGACACCAAATCTGCTGGTGGATCTTGGACTTCCCAACCTCCAGAATTGTAAGAAATAAATTTCTGTTATTTATTAGCCACCCAGTCTATGGTATTTTGTTATAGCAGCCCAAGCAGACTAAGACAGTAGCTATGCATAAATGTTTTTGTAGAAGGATGTTCAATACAGCATTATTAATACTAGTAACCACAAATTGAACATCCAATAATAGGAGACTCAGATAAATTGGAGAAGAATGCCCTGCCACCATTAAAAATTGTATTTTAGGAGAATGTTAAATGAAGTGAGGAATGCTCATGATATATTGTTAAGTGAAAAAAATAAGTTAAAAGCCTATAAATGAAGCACAATACCATGTTTGTTATATGCACACATACACATATTTAAGCATAAATAGACAGGCGGGTAGATAGGTAAGTAAATACAGACAGACAGATATAGACAAAATGGGGAAGAACTGGGAAGATATAATTAATATTATCAATATTTTAACAGTTATTATCTGGATGATGGGTAAATTTTTATTTTCTTAAAATTTCTTTTTTTTTTTTTTCCTTTTTTTGTCTTTTTTCGTGTCCGGCAACGGATCGCAACCCTCAGTGTTGCGCCCACACCTCGCTCAGCCAGTGAGCGGGAACCGGTCTGTATGTGGGATCCGAACCCTCGGCGGGAGCGCCTCCGCGCTCTCAAGCGGCGCACTGTAGCAGTGCGCCACCGGGCCGGCCCTCTTAAAATTTCTTAAATTTTGTTTTACATTTCCTGTAATAAAATCTATTACTGTAATTATCGAAAAATAATTTTTAAGTAACATATACTCATTAACTCAACAATTTCACTACACAAATAGATTTTGAGTATCTACTATGTACCAGGCACTGTGTATTCAAAACAATAAAAAAGTAAAAATGAAAAAGACAGCAAATTTACTCGTATCCCTGCTCTTCTAATATTCTGGATGATCTCCTTCAGGTCTTTTTCTATGCAGTTTTTAAAACTCTGTAGTGACCAAAGCAGATGGCAGTTGAACCCTGGTATGTAGTTAGGAGTTCGTCCAACCTCCAATCCCTGACTTGCCACTTCTGCCACGTGGCATCATATCACTTCTTTCTAAGCTTCACCTTTATCACCGGAAAAGCAGATTGAGAGTGGTACCTACCTCAGAGGTCTTTTGGAGAATTAAATGAGTTAATACAATTAAAGTGCCTTGAGGCACATACCACATAATAGCTATTGATATTATTATTAGTCTAAGCAGAATGTCTACATTACAGTTCTGTTTTGTTTTCCACCTCTCTTCAGAAGAGCAATAACACAATAGTGTTTGGAGAGCAGAGATCACCATTTAGGTCATTCAGGCGTATAAAGTTACCTTTGAGTTTTGCAGCAAGTGAGATCACTCAGTCAAAGCAAGTTCTACCAAAGTTGAGAATTTGGGCCTTTTTATTCATGTTTTATTCCTGGTCGATCCCCAAATTCCTCAAGAATAGTAACTTGGCCCACTTGGGCTTATATTTCAGCCAAGGATGTAAGGGACAGAGAAAGCTACTGTGATATATAGAGAGAGGAGTATTTACATACCTTTCAGCAAATCAAAGGAGCAAACATTGGACAAAGATCTTACTTAATTCTGTTTGGAAACCTAATAAATATGGCCATTTACAGGCAATAGGATATCTAAATTCTATTGCTTCTACAGACCAACTCTAGGACTTTGGGCTGTGGTGGTGTTTCCGTGTTATGATTCTGAGGTATGGTTCTCTGAGCTCTTTGGAAGGAAAATGCTTAGTAGCAAGCTAATTCCTGGAGAAGTCAGCCCCACTCCAGCCTCAGCCTCCACCATCGCTTCTCTGCATGACTCTGTAGCCTCCCAGCTCATGGCCCTGCCTTCCCTCCTGCCCCTCTTAAAGTCAATTCTCCACTCGTGAGCTAAGTGAGGGTCTTAAAATATCAATCATCGCATGTCACTTCCTATTTCCAACTCACTCCATGGCTTCTCACTGCACTCAGAATGAAGCCCTGAATGCTTTCCGTGACTCCAGAGCCCTGCACGATCTGGTCTTTGCATGTCTCACCAGACTCATCTGGACCACCTACCCTTTTGTCCACTGGATATTAGGTATCCCGGCCTTCTGCTGCATTCTAGAACACACCAAGCTCTTGCCCACCCTCAGGGTCTTAGCATGTGTTCCTCCCTCCCAGAGGAACAGTCTCCACTCTGCCTCTTGCATGGTGCCCGTCATTCTGCTGGTCTCTGCTCCTAGGTCACCTGTTTGGAGAGGCTTCCCTCTGTACTCAGTTTATAACGGCTTTCCCTGTTCCAGTGCCTTGTTCTCTTGATAGACTAGATCTTATCACAATTTCCACTTCTTTCTTTTTTTCTTTGTTGGCTTACCTTTTGTGTGTGTGGATGCACTGTCTGTCTCCCACTCCCCTGCCCCTCCCAATGTGAACTCCTCAAGAGCAGGGACCATGTCTACCCTTTTGTGGTTGTATCCCTGGGACAGAGCCCCTCATGGAGTAAGTGCTCAATAAATATGAAAGAAAGGGAGACAGGGAGAGAGGGAGAAAGCCCATGGAAAGGGGGACACCTTTCATGCTGCCCAGTTTCCTTTGAATATAGGCAGCATGTCCTGCTCAGCTCTAGCAGGGCTGTGCGAGTTCAACATAAAACCCCAGATGGAGTGAGAAGCCTTTAAAAAGGATGGCGGAGAGATCATGATAAACATGAGCCAGTCAGTGCAGGTCCAGCAGGATGTGGGACTGGCCTGGATGAAAAAGAGACCTCAATTCCAGGAAAATACTGACTTTGGGGCTGCAATAGTCTGACGAGTGTACGGCTCCTGATTAGTCACCAGAAGTCTCTCTCTTGATCTGCAGTGTATGACAAGACTTTAAAGTAGCTAATTCAGAATATGCTTCCATCCTAGAGCAAGACATAGTTAGAGTTTTCTAAAGAGACATTCTACACAATGCCTAAAACGGGGGCCTCCGTGTGGCCGCGAGCAGTCAGAAGAGGCGGGCCTGGAGGTAGCACAGGCATGAAGCCCGCTTTGGCTCACCCTCCCTCTGACCTCCCCCAGGGCTCATCCAGCATGGGATCTGGGATCCAAACCTCCCACCACAGTAGAGCTCCAGCCAGATGTCCCAAGGTGAAGCCGCCCTCCAAAGGCTTGGCTAGGTTTGGGGGCAGTGCAAGGCGGGGAGGATCAGGTCAATGGGTCACTAGAAACAATTGGGACATCGCCTTGGAAACGCTCTCCCCCACTTGCACTGCATGCCTCTGGATCCACCCTGAACCAGCTGTGTATTAAACTCCCTGGCCTCAGTGGGAGGTGGAGAAGCATTAGGGAGGGCCAGAGGGGGACAGGAAGGGGTCCACCTTGCAGATAGGAGAATATCAATCTTCGGGCCTTAGTGAGAGGCCTAACGACCCAGGAGAGCAGCAGACTAAACATCTATATTCCGGGCCTGGCCCACGGGGTGAAAGAATGGGCTGACCTGAGTGTGGGAGCTGCCAGCATCCCCTCCTCCAGACTGTGGCCTGGACCCCTTCCCAGAATCCAACTCTGTGCTGCTTCGGAAGCCAAGCAATGTGCTCATGGTCACCTGGTGCGAGGGAATATTCTCAACCCTCTAAAACACTGATCACCACTGGCTTTTTCCATATGCACAGCTATGAGACAGGAGGGCCACAAAGGAAGAAGGGAATTAGCAAGTATCATGCAAGACAGCTATGCAGTGCATGTCACATGCCACCTCTGATTTAACCTCCACAACCATCCTCTGAGAGAGGCACTCTTACAGAGAGAAAAGCAAAAACGTAGAGAGGACCAGTGCCTCACCCAAGGTCACTCAGTAGGGAGGGCGGAGCATCAGGCAGCCAGAATGCAAAGTGGCTGTGCAATTTACCACCTGTAACAGCCCACCCTTTAATCCCTGCAGTCAGTTTTCAAATGATTTGAACTTAAAGCCCGGTGCCTGGGGACAATGAGCAGAATTTTCAAGGAGTCCTTGTACTGAGGAACTGCATGGCCTTTGGCTGGGTGGGAATCCCAAGCCTTTTGAGCATTGAGCAAAAGGAGTCTGCTGAAGTCAACTCTTCTTTAATCATTTTGGGAACCCCTGAAGCTTAAAAGTGCTGAGCAAGTAGACACGGGGTCTGCTCTGGGCTTAAACTCTTTAAGGGGGCTATTGCTTTCTTGGCTAATTCTAGGTTCCTGACATAAGGATTTTAAGTGCTGAAAAAGCACAAGATAATAATCCTCCCCTAGAGCAAGAAAGACTGACAGGTGAACAGCAGAGCAGCAGGAGCACTTTATGTCCCAGGACCATTTTTTGAGTTCAACTACATTCTTATGAAGATTTCCAAAAAACTTAGCCAGACTGCAAAGTCTATCGATAGCGATAATGATTAATATTTTATTGAGCAAATACTATGTGCTATGCATTGTGTGCTAAAACATTTTGGACACTTTCCATGTCTTATCTCATTAAATTCTTATACTAACCTTGTAATATAGGAACAACTAACACTGATATAGCACTGACATGTACTGTAGACATTACCTGCATTAACTCACATGTTCCTGTCAACAACCCTAAGATATAGGTGGCATTATTATCCCTATTTTACAGAAACAGAGAGGTTATGTAATTCGACCAGGGTCACACAGCTACTAAGTGTCAGATCCAGAATTCAAACCCAGAGAGTCCTACCCCAGAGTTCATGCTGTTAACCATTCTGCTACCCTACCAAAGCACCGCAGGCTACTGCTCTGAAATAATGAAAGGTTAGAGAGAGATGGGTCAGAATTGGAACTGTCAGAAAGATTCTTGGTCTCCTGCATCAGCTCCCTCTCCAAGACACTTAGGGCTCTGCTTCCCAAGCTCTCAGCAAAGACATCCCAGGACCAGCCCAGGAGAATGGCAATGAGTTTTCTATGACCGACTGAGTGGAGAATCCAGCCGTGGAGAGAAACCCTCCTTTGAAAAGAAACCATCCTGAAGCCAACCTGTATCTCTGCCATTTAGAAATATCCCCATTATTGCTTCAAACATGAAAAACTGATCAAGGTTTAGGAGGAATATTTTGGTCCCATAACTTAAACACCACCTTATCACTAAACGTGATGCAGTCACCTCCAAGAAGTCCAGGCCGACCCAGCCTGTGACTCTGAATCAGGGAAGTGTTTTCCTCTGGGCATTGAACATGCTGTGTGTCACTCCGGGGAGCGACCCTGCCGTATTCACTCAGCTTTCCCTCAGTTGCCATTTCTGAATTCTGACAGATTCTTTTTGTTCCTAAAGAACTGATTAATCAATGCAAACTTCCTCTGCCATCCCCATCAGGCTGGCGGGAAGGGGGAGGTGTGCTGCTCTGACTGCCTCCGTGTGTGCAGGGACTGGAACATGCTGGGCCAATGTCTCCCTTCTGGGTACCTGACATGACTTGCATGCCTTTGATGCCCATCACCCAAAAGAAGTTATTCATCTCGAAGCATGAATGATACCACTGGAGAGGACTTTTCCAGACTCCCAAAGTGAGTTCTCTGCAGAGATGAAACTCAGTTGAGTCAGCCAGAGCAGCTGACACCTAGTCTGGTGTCCTGGGAACTGTGAGGGGCCTGCCTACCTGAGCTAGGGTCAGAGGCCCGTGATGCAAACTTCTCAGCTCTGCTTTCTATGTGCCTGGCCCCTTCCCAGAGCTGTAAGGAGCAACAGGGGATAGGAGGTCACGTTGCTGTCCTGGGTCTTGGCTCTCCCACTCTCAGGTCTGAATGACTCACTCATTCATTTATTGCACGGATTTATTGAGCACCAACCATGCAGCGAGGCTCTGTCCTAGGCACTGGAGATACAGCAGGGAACAAGACAGACAAGGTCTTGCACCTACTCTCATCAGACAATAGCAAGTTTTTTAAAAAACTGACAAGATTGGGATAAGTGCTATGAAGGAAAGAGAGGTCAGATAGAAAGTAACAGGAAAGCCTCTCTGAGGAGTCGACAAGAGGTAAGGCCTGAGGGAGGAAAAGAGATCTGCTATGTGAAGAACTGGGGGAAAGCATTCCAGACAGAGGGAACAGCAACTGCAAAGTCCAGGAGGCAGCGTGGAACAGCAGAGAAGCAGAAAGGCGGCAGGGGCTAGGGTGGCTGGGGCAGTGTGGGATGAGTAGAGTTGGGGTTCTTGCTCCCCAAGGGGACTCCTGGCTGCTTTCTCACCTTCCTGAAAATCACCTCTCTCCTCCACAGTGTGCTTCCAGAATTCATCCTCACTTAGCCAAATCCAGTCCCTCCACTCAAAGTGAAAGAAAGGGATTTTTTTGTGTGTGGCAGGCAAGGCATGCTGCAAAGGCATGGCATTCGATTTTATATCAGGGCTTTTTTTTACATATGGGTTATGCCAAAAATGGTTGGCATTGATGCAAAGCTTCCCAGTGACAGGAATAGGGTGTGTGTCTGGTAGTCACAGGCACCTGGGAGGGCTGCAGACACCAACTGAACCCTCCCACCCCCGGCCCATCTTGCTGCTGCTTGTGTGAAATTGTGACCAAGGCAAAATTTGCCATCAGGTCCTTTGCACTCCTCGCATCAGCACCCTTTGCCCGCTTTCAGACCTGTCTCTGCCCACTCTCTCCCCTGGTGCCCTCAGGGGGTCTGCCTAGGCTTCCTGCCCTCCCCATCTTCTCCCCTTATAACTTGAATCTCAGCCACTCTTCACAGCGCCTGCTGAATAATCTGCCTCCGGAACCCACGCCTGCTCCTGCAGCGTCCAGCAAAGTACATGCAGGCAAAGGAGAGGTTATATTCCCAAGACCTTTCTGTGTCCTTCAAACAATGCCAAAGAAAGGGCTGCCTGGTCAGCCGCACCACAAGCCCAGCCTGGCGCCAAGCTTCCTAATGAGCCTCTCTGACAGCAGAGGGCTATCCCTGTTTAGACCCTTCCAATGCAACCATTACAAGCACCTAGAACATACTCTGTTGCACGAGGACCATGGCTAGAATACTGTCAGGGAAGTGGCCTGGAGCCTCACTCCCTAGTGGCCATGCAGCAGCCCCTGGGGTGTGAGCTCCAGCAGATCTTGCCTCAGGGCTTCCTCACTGCCAGACCACGCCATCACCATCCACAACTCTAGCCCTGCGTCCCTGTGTTGAAACAAGTCTTCCCTGTGTAGGATCACTTCCTCCTCTGGCTTTCCATGGCTCACAGCTCAAGGACCTCAATCCTCAGCACACAGCACAGCATGGTCCAAGACCCCACCTGCCCCTTGAGCTCCAACTTGCTGTTCTTCCTTGCACTCTGGTCACGCCGACCTTCCTCCTGCCCCTTGGGGACGCCACGCTTCCTCACACCACACGTCCTTTGCAAGTGCTCTTCCCCCCGCCCGAAACATTCTCCCTCCCCAGTTCACGCCGGCCGATCCTTCAAATCTCAACCCAAGCATCACCCCCTCGTGGAAGCTTTCCCAAACCCTCTGACTGGTCAGGAGCCTCTGCCATATGCTTCTGCAGGAGCATGCAGGAGAGTTACTGCAGACTGATGTCTGTACCCCCGTCTAGTCTCTAACTTTCGTGAAGGCGGGGACTGTCGGTCCTGAGCTCTGTTGCAGCCCAGTGTTTAGCACACTCCCTGGCATGCAGGAGGTGCCCATGAATGAGTGGAGTGAACCTGAAGTGGTCTCTAAGTCCCCATCCCAGTCCCCACCCCCTCCTCTCTTCCTCTACCTGCTTCCTTTCTCCATTTTTCTTTTTTCTTCCCTCCTGAGCCTTGGGCCTACTTGTAGCTCTCAAGAATACTATTTAAGCCAACAAACAGGCACTCAGTGTTTTGTTTTGTTTTAAAGTTTCCACTTGCTTGCATAATGTGTCAGCCTTCAGCTAGATCACCCCAAAGTCAAGGCCTGGAGGGGGAACCTAGGAATCTGGTTTCTTACTGTATTAGTTTGCTAGGACTGCTGTAACAAGTACCATAGACTGGTGGCTGAAACAACAGAAATGTATCATAGTTCTGGAGGCTGGAAGTTCAAAATCAAGGGGTCGGCAGGGTTGGTTCCTTCTGAGGACTGTGAGGGAAGGGGCTGTGCCAGCCTTTCTCCTCACCTTGCAGATGGCTGTCTTTCCTCTACGAATCCTCACTTTGTCTTCCCTCTATGCATGTCTCTGTGTCCAAATTTCCCCTTTTCATAAGGCCCAGTCATAGTGGATTAGGACCCACCCTAATGATTTCAATTTTACCTCTGTTAAGACCCTATATCCAAATAAGATCACATGCTTAGGAGCCGAGGGTCAGGAGGAACCAGAACATTCATCATATGAATTTCGGGGTGGATAGAGTGCAACCCATAACACTTACCTCCACATGCCCATTGCCCCAACTCTCTTTGACTCATTGAATGAAATAAAAATAGGGAAGTACAGGGACACACCATCTTCTGAAGAAGTTACATGGGAGTCTGGGGATGGGGGTGGATGAGACAGGAACGTGAACTGGAGACACACCCCACCAAGAATGAGAAAGGAGTGTTGAGCAGACAGGAGCTGGAATGCTCTTTTAGAGTAGCCTAGAGCTTACAAGTCTACGTTCTGACAATCTGCTAGTCCTGAGTTCAAATCCCACCTCAGCCCCTTACTAGCAATGCGATTTTTTTCCCCTCACTTGTAAAATACGGATAATAATAGAACCTAATTTTGAGATTGTTGTGAAGACCGCATGAGAGAACAGCATGAGAGGAGGACTTAGCACTGTCCCGGCACATAACAACTCAATACACAGCAAGTGTGTTGCTATTGTTATAACAGGCAGTGGTCTCGTCAGAAATTCAGGAAGAAAGGATGACAAAAAAGAGCTTAGTTACCACTGATTCGGGCCACACCACTCTGTATTCCCTTTAATAGTAAAAGAAAAGGGGACCAGAACAACAGCCACACCTGAGCTTCATCGATTGTGGTCTATGGACCAAAGACATCAGAATCACCTGGGCCCCACCCAGAAAAAGCAGGATCCTGGGTGCCTCAGGAATCCACTGAATCATAACAGCAGGTAGGATGCAGGAACCTACTTTTTAACAAGCTCCCCTGTGATTCTTATGCACATTAAAGTTTGGTATTCCCTGGACCAGACCTCAGGTCCTGGAAGAGCAGAGATGAGTCATGTCGGTGAGCAATCCCCCACATCAGCACCGCCCTGTGCAAGGTAGGCACACCCCTGACACCTGTTCTCATCACTGGCATTCCTTGGATGAAGTCAGAGAGGTAGTCAAGCAATTATGTATAAACCAAATCTCTGTAAATCACCTTTTCAATGTACAATTTATGGGGATCACATTGGCAAACCTAATCATTTACATGACTGTGAACTTCACTGTGCTCAGATACCTGGGGTTACCCATTCTCCTCTCCCCACAACTGGGATGACCCAAAGTTGGCCACAGGCTTCGTTCAGATGACCTCTGACCTAGGCTAGAGGGGCATAAGGAGCCTGGCCTTGTTCACTTCATTACTTCACTTGCTGTTCCAGTGTCTGTTGTTAGGCACCGTTTCCTCTGTTCTTGGGGCATCCATTGCCTGATTCAGAAAAACTTGAGGCCCACCTTGCTACCCACTACCTGCATCCATATTTTGCTCCCAAAGACCCAGTCCCAAAGGCTTTGGGTCATCAAGGCCAAGATTCTGCCTGTGGCCCAAACTAGGGCCCTGCCATCTCTCAGCAGAGTTTCCAAATCCTGGCCTACTTTCTAGGGTCTTCCAATATCACCTGTTGCTAAATACCTATCACCAGGCTCTATCTGCCTCTCAGGACACCTCCCATAATGCTCCCAAACAGATACAGCCTACCAGTTCGACAGCCTGGGCATGGAGCTTGGCTCTGCCACTCAGTAGCTGTGTGGCCTTAGGCAGATGGTCCACACACCAAGCTTCAGTCTCTGCACCTATAACAGCCCCTACTTTACAGGGTGGTTATGAGAACTCAGGGAGGCGAGACTTTAAAGCTGAGCACAGTGCCTGGACACAGTAAGGGCTCAAGAAGCACCTGAAACCAGTGCAAGAAGCTCTTCTGTTTCCAGATGCTCACAGATGTGAACAGAGCTCCGTGCCAAAGCAAAGGAACCTTCGTGCTGCCCAAGTGCAGCACTAGTGGTCCTTCATAAAGTGTCACTTTAGACATTGGAATAAATGGACTTGTGAGCAGCCTTTTCAGATTTCACCTTTTAATAAAAATGATGATGACGATAATAGGAAACACATATAGACCTTGTTATAAGTCAGGTACTGTGCTGAACACATTACTCATCTGATCCTTTCAGTAACAAAGTTGGCATTTTATTGCCCCACTTTATAGATTAGGGAACTGAGGCACAAGGTCAGAGGACTAATAAGTGACAGAGTCAGAATGTGAACCCCAGGCAGCCCGGCTGCAGAATCTCTCTACTTTGCCACTGTGCTATGCTGCCTCTTAAGTGGTCTGATTTAGGAATTAAAATAATCGTTATTCCCCCCCCCCCCTTTCTCTCCCTATGGGCCACTGGCCCAGATGCTTATTCTTGTTCCTATACCTTGGAATCCTTTTTTTCCCTCCAGCTGAGTTGAACATCCGTCAGCCCAGATCCATTCTGTTACTTGCCCATTCAATATGTCCCCTCCCTTCTCTGTGGTTGAATGAACTGGATCCAGTCACATCCTGAGTCGTGACACCTTGTTGGTACTCAGTGAACATTTGTTGATTAGTGAATTCTTTCTTAAAGAAAAATACTATTCACCCACAATTTGTGTGTCATGTACAGATGTTAGACAGGGTATGCCTGTAGCCCAAGAGACCACAGGTTATTTTTCCAGCAGCCTAATCAAGGGATACTGTGTTAGCCAAATAATGCCTATTTAATGAGGTGGAAGTGGGTGTGCCTTCCTCTCTGCACAATACTCATCCCCGGGCAGCGAACACAGCAGGGCCAGCAGCTCCATTATTCTAACAGCTTGCTCAGGGTCCACAGAATGCATGCAGCCAAGTGAGTGGCCATACTCTCTCCTGGGACCAGACATCCTATGCTAGCTGTAGATAGAGCACATGGATGTCTGTTCAGCATCTCCACTGAAAATACTACATCATGGCTGGTGCTACTTGCCTATACAGTCAAAGCACTTAACCGGATAGTGCTTCCTTTAATCCTGTTCGGAGCCAGGCAAGCCACATGTAAACATAGGATTTGGGAGAGTTTACAAGAAACTCATTGTTTCCTCTCTTAACTTTTTGTGTATTAACTTTGCTTTTGATTACTTCACTTGTGAATCCATTCATTCATTCTTTCTAAAAAGGCAGGGAAAAAAGAAGTCCTCCTGTGTCTGTCTGCCAGCTGCCCTCAGCAGCAAATTGGGGATCTTGCCTTCAGAGATGCAATCTCCAGAGGGGACTTTCCTTGGAAGCCCTCAATGACCAACACAAAGAAAACAAAAAGGGAATTTGTGACTGTGAATCAGAGTCTCCACCAAAATCTACACTCATTCACATGGACAAACAGCCCTGTAGATGGCTGGCCAGCCCTTCACTAGACGCCACTTCCCAAAGCAAGACCTGTTTCTTTCCGTCCTCTGCCACTGTCGGGCTGGCTCGCCCCCACGCAAAGCTGTCAGAGGAGCAGCCCAGCTCGCCCTCTGCTGGGTGTTTGTGTCCTCCCACTGGGGTTTGGGGAGCTAAATCATAAACAGTCCCATCCCTGTAGAGAATGAGGGGAAGTGCTGGTCACCAAATCAGAAATGAAGGAGGAAAAGTGGGGAATGTAAAACTGCTAGAGAAAGCATGGACCGTGTGAATTCTGCTGAGACAGAGACTGAGCTCCTGGGCCTGAGAGGGGAGACAAGATGGGTTCCTGCTTGGGTCTCTGAAAAATGGGCTTGTTTAAATGCCTGAGACTCCCATCCAGCACTTCTCAAGGTTCCATCTAGGAGCCTTGCACACTTCTGGCATGTCACAATGACATGGGCGTGGATAGCGTAGGTGCCAAGAGAATGTGCCCAGTGCTTAGCCATTCCAGCTCCTTTTCTACTGGTGCCTGTCAGAGGGGGACTGAAATGAGGATTCAAAGAAGACCAGAAGGGAAGGAAAGAATTGATCCAGGTGACCAGTGGACCATCAGAATACCACCCTATCAAAACCTTGGGCTGACACACTCAGATAATCCTGTATTTCAGCCCGACTTTTATATCTAAGTTGCCCATCATGTGGAGAGAGTTCCTGAAGCAGCTGACTTCCCAGGCTACCCAAGACAGTGAGTGTGACACAGCAAGATAATGCCGCAGCACTCGGCCTCTGCAGCACCACAAGGGCTGCGTCCAGCACTTTAGTAAATGAGAACATTCCTGCCCCCTCCAGTCGGGCTGGCCTTGGGGGAAGATAATGGGGTGGCATGGTGCATTGTCATTTGTGCAGTGTCTAAACTGTAAGTGCTATTTTTACATGTCTATGCCATTGGCAAGCCTTTCCCCCAGAGCAGTCTCCACCCAGGTCTTAAACCCAGCCGGAGGTGAGCTTCTTGGAATTCACTTGCAGGAGTGCTGTTTCCAGGGCTATTTGCTTAAAACATTTCTCTGCCTTAGCTTTTCCCTTTTTTCCTTCCTCTCCAAATAGCCTTATACTTGCACTTGGATGGACACACGCAGACCACACACACACACTCACACACACCCTCAGCTCTGGATATGACCTGCTCTCTGCTCCCCAGAACAGATACCCTGATTCTTACCTGAAGAGCTTGTAGGCTGAGGGCTGTACCTCTTCACTTGATTCTTTCCCAGGGGAAACAGAATCCACTCTGTGTTGTCTGCTCTGTGTTTGTCACTGTCACCGTGCTGCGGCTGCTTCCCCAGCAGCCCCAAGCCAGCTCTCTGAACCTCTGGGTTCCTGCAGCTCCGTGTAGGGAGAGGGACGGGCTGTGGCATGCACATCAGGTTGCTGGCCCGCCTCCAGACACCATGCCACAGAGCCGGCTACCAGTGCTGGAGGGCTGTGTGGGAAGCAGGGAGGCAGACTGGGGAGCCGTGAATGTCAGCCCCTAGGTAGGTCTATGTCTGCCCTTGTTTATCAGCAGAGGGGACCTGCCTGTAGACAACTGACCACACCACCCCACCCACAGGGATGCACACAGAGCTCTAAGTGCACCCCAACTCTGGACAGCCAGCACCAGACCTGGGAACACAGAGCCGCTGGCCAGCGGGGAGGGAGGCAGAGACAGCAGACAGTGACAGCGACTACCCCGGGTGTTATTTTAACGTGGTTTGTCTTGGGGTAAATGCCTGAGCTGAGTGGACTACTGGCCCGTCTGAGCAGAATCCTGTTTATTTTGAGGCTTCAGTCACCATGGAAACAGCAGGTTGTGGCTCAGAGACGTTCCTCTGGAATCAGAAGGCTGCTGGATGAAAGGGAGTCCTTTTCTGTCCTGTCATCTGGCATCCCTGCACAGGGTGTAGGTGTCTGTGTGTGGCAGTGTGTATGTGTGTGTGCTTGTGTGTCCATCTGTGCCATTCCCAGAGCCAAGCCCTACATTAGCAAATTAGGGCATTTACCAAAGCCAGCCAGGCAATGGCCATCCAGGTTAGGACTGGGGAGGAGCCACAGAGAGAACATTCCTGTTATTCTTCACCACTGTTCAAGCTGGTCCCTGTTGGATGAGGTGAATCCTCAGGTGAGCCAGCTTCAGGGGTGGGGATCTCTTCAATGGGCCATGGATATCATCTTTATACCACTGGCCAGGATGGGGTAAGGAAGGGAGGAAGCTGTCTGTACAAATAACTCATTGGCTGAAAGGATATGGATCAAGAAGTGTCTTTGAAGAGACCAAGTGGAAACGTGATTAATAGTTTCCTGTCTTTGGTGAAGAGGCCCTCCTCCTTATGCAGGCGTTTGAGCCTGGGAGATGTGCGTGTGCATGTGCGAGTGTGTGTGCGAGTGTGTGTGTGTGTGTGTGTGTGTGTGTGTGTGTGTGTATGGAAGCCTGCCCATCTGATGACTCAGATAGATAGAGAGGTTCAGTTGACCTGTTAGAACTGGAGATATGCTCTCCAGTCTCTCCCTCCTCCAGGAAGTTGCTCAGGTACAGGAAAGGTGGAGGAAGCTTGCTGTCCACAGTCCTCCCAGAGCTCCCAGGGGAGGCCTTCATGTGCCTTCTGAAGCTCTTCTCCTGTGACAGGGAACTGGAGGCTCAAGCCTCACATAACTCCAATAATGGATGAGCAGCTGCTCTCCCAAAAGGGCCTTGAAGGTACAGAAAAAGTTGATTCCTCCAAAACCTATTAACTGGAAACTTCATGAGCTGCCACTTCCACACATTCAAAGGATACTGATAGTTTGTTTGAAAACATAATAATCTTCCTGAGTATCTGCAAGATTCCAAAGGGCCTTCTGAATCATAAAAAGGTTAAAATACTTCAGTTGTCTTAATGCTGGAGAATTATTATGCTTTATATAGTATGCATGGTAACTCTTTTTAACTCATGGAATGATAGATTTGAAAGTTAGAGCATCCTGAACATCCTGCAGACAGGGACTCAGACTCAGTGCTTCACCCAGCTGGTATCCCTTGTTAAAGGCCTCACTGTGACTAAAACCAGGTCTCCCCACTTCAGGTGAACAATCTTTCACCTGTGCACGCTGTGTTGTTTGTCATTCCTGGGCCACTCAGCTCTTCAGGTGCCCAGATTCCCTCCTTCCTAAAGGAGATCGATAAGACTTCCAACTCACATCTGCCCTGCAAACTCACAGGATTATCATGACAATCAAACGTGTCTGAGTATGTGCAAGCATCTTGAACACTGGGAATGCAAGAGCCCATTATTTTATTTTTCCATTATATAGGAAATAATGAATCCTCGGTTCATTATAATAATTTTTCCATTATTTTATTTTTCCATTATATAGGAAATAATGAATCCTCGGTTCCTTAAGATATTTATTGTAATATAATTCCCCCCAATGTTGAAATTTTTAAAAATTTCATTTTAACATCCCTCAGTTTCTATATTTATTTCAACTTCTGTGCCAAGTATCTAGATTTATCTTTTAAATAATATACATTGAGATCTTACCTCCTAAGACATGATAATATAAATGCTTTGGGGCCCTACTGTTATTAGAGTGGGAAGGGACTTGGAAGTTACCTAGTCACAAAGTCTGGCCTCAGAATAGCCCTCCAGCTCTGTGTCAGGAAATAGTCAGTGGAAATAATAACTGTCGAAACTGCCCATTAAGTATCCACAATACGCTAGATCTTCTACAGAGTATGTAACAGAAATCAAATCTTCCCCCAAAGCTCTTATTCCTTAAAAGCCACTTCTGCCATGATAAAAACTTACATGAGAGCCATGCTAGCACTGCAGAGGGGTAGTCTGAGGAAAGAAAAAAATGACGAGATTTGGAGGACCAACAAATCTTCTAACAGGTTTATCCAGAGATGTGTGATTGCCCAGAGTTATTCACGTCTCCAAAGTTTACAGCTGGTGCTAGAGGTGAGATATTTCCTTCCACACTCTAAGAGATGGACCCGCGACGTAGCACTTAGGCAGTTGCTTTCACAGAAAGCGAATCTAAGCCTCACGCAAGAGCTTTAAAAGGATGATAAAGGTAGAATGAGGTTTCCGTGGCTTGACCTATTCTGTGTTCAGTGTCTCTGAAAATCAGACAGAAAATTACCACTTTTTAACTGCACCAATGTGAAAGAAGCAGAGCCTGATTGAATCAGCAGGATTCAAAATGCCTCCAATAAATATACCTTCTTCCTCTCCAGGCATAACATAAGCCCTGGTGTCTTGTCCTTGAATCTTAACAACTCACATTTGATATTTGCTTTAAAATTTCCCCTTCATTCATCCTGTTTACATACAGGGTGCAGTTATGTGAAATGCACACCAGACACTGCATTTTCTTTCTAATCTCATTTGACCTTGTTCAGGCACAACAAATCCTCATCAGCTGACAGGAGAAATCAGATGCTGCCTGCCACTCTCCACCCTCTCCCTCCCCCCAACCCCACACGCAAGGCATTTGCTTTTGTTTATACCCAATCAGGCAGTTAAGCGAAGGGCATCCTGGCCTCATTGTGAACCAGCTGCCAAGATGACGGAGGCATTGGGAAATACAAGAGACATTGACAGGAAATTATATCGGTTGCCCAAGGAGACCTGACAGTCACAAACATCACCAGAGCTGCCGGACAGAAATTGGATCCAATGGCTCTCAAGAAGGAAGATGTCTCACCGTGATCTCACTGTAATCCGAGACCATGGGCTCATCCCAATCTGTTGGCCTGGCCCTCCAGTGACTTCGGGGAGGATGCCTACACAGGGCCATACCCATGAGAGGTGGACTTTCTCTCCTCTAGTACTAATCACCCATCACCTATTTTATTTTGTTTCCCTAGATCCCGGGTTTTTTTATTTTAATATATTTTACATTTAAATAAAGGGAATCCTTCATACACATGATAAAAATGAACAATATACATAAAGGTGTAAAGTGATCGTCTATAACCCTCTTCACCCTCTTACCTTAATAGATAAGTACTATTAACGTGTGTGTGTGTGTGTGTGTATCTTTTCAGGAAAAAAATGTCTCTGCACCCCTGAATGGGCGTGTGCTAAAGACAATTTACTACACATAATGTCCTGCATTATTGTTTGGTTTTCACTCAACAATAAATCTTCGCACATTGGTCTAGTCCATCCAAGCACCAATATTGCTCACCTGGATTACTGTGATATCCTCCTAATTAGCCTTCCTGCTTCTACCCTTACCCACTACAGTTCATTCCAGAAGGATCCTGCTAAAAGGTAAATAAAGTTGTGTCCTTATTTGCTCTGAACTGTCCCGTGCCTTTCTCTTGTACTAAGAACAAAAGCTGAGCCCGCTTCCAGCACCCGCCTCTCCACGTTCACTGCCTCACCACCTCCTTGCTCACTGTGCTCCCATCACACTGCTGCTCGCATGGGCCAAGCTTGGTCCTACCTCAGGGCCTTTGCACTGGTCTCTGCCCAGAATGTATGCTTCTTTTCTGCCCCTAGAGTCTTTTTGTGGCTGGCTCTTTCTCGTCATTCTGGTCTCAGCTCAGACCTCTTTCCTGGAATCAGCCCCATCACTGTCCTTTACATCCTCCTGCTTTCTTTGTCTTCACAGAATGCAATACTATCTGAACATTTTCATATTCATAACGTGTTTACTTATTTGTTCTCTCTCTTCTCCACCATACACACTGGGATGTAAACTCCATGCGGAGAGTGGGACTCTGTTTTTTCACCATTACATACCCAGTACCTAGACCAGTGGTTCTCACACCTGAAGGTGCATTGGAATCACCTGGAGGGTTTGTTAAAACACAGATTGCTGGCCCCGCCCTCAGAGTCTCTAATTCAGTAGGTCTGGGGTCGGCCTACCGAATTAGAATTTGCCTTTTTCACACATTTCCAGCTGTTGCTGATGCTGATGCTGATGCCGCTGGCCAGGGAATGCACTTTGGGAACCACCAGTTCCTATGATGCCTGAATACACAGCAGGTGTTGTGCATATATTTATTACATGAATGCACGAGTCAGCACATAAGGATCTGCCATCTTCTTCATAATAGTTTATTTTCAGTTTACCAGTTATTTATAGTTATTGGACTGTAAGCCCCCTCAAAGTCTGTATGAGAGGAGGGCCCCGATTTTGCCACCTAAAATGATTTGTCAGCTGATGATTAAAAACCTAAACTTCATAGGCCCAAGGGAAGCCAGTGATAGTCACTCCTTATTCTCTGCCTTGGCAGAACAAACCAAAACGTGGTCAGGCTCTAACTTGACACATGACAAAATTTTCCCCCAGGGGCAATCGCTCAGGCCTCTCCTGTAATGGTTGGACAACTATCCTGTTGGTTCAGATTGGAATGTACACAACTGGTGTACCTGGATCCCAGGCAGGTTATGAAACGTAGAAAGCCCAGTGGCTTTTCTGAGTCACAAAAACCCTGAAAATCCGACAAGATCTATAACCCTATTCCTGGGGAAAACAAATGTGTATACACACTTTTTTACATTTAATTTCAGGAAGTTACAAGAGGCCCCAAGCCCATTTTAACCCTAGGTTGAGAACTCCTGGTTTAAAGTGTGACTAACCAACTAACCAAAAAACCAATCTGGATCCCCAGTTTATTATTTAAAATCTTGATGAATCAGAGGTTTAAATGTAAAAAGATAAACCCTAGAGGAAAACATTACAGGAAAGCATTATAGGGAAAACATTAGTTAATACGTTTTATAATTTTAGAATGGGGAACACTTTTGAAGCATGATAGAAAACCCAGAAGTAAAAATAGAATAGTAAGATTGATTTCATAAAATTTAAAATGATCTGTACAGGAAAGAGGGGAAAAAATCCTCCTGGTTTAGACTCTGGGGAGAAATCGATGGACTGTCATTTCCATTTATATTCTTTCCACTGGAGTTGTGTGAGTGGGACAAGCTCCATGGGACAAGCTCCATGGGACAAAACACAACCTTATCAGAGCAGACAGGGTGAGACCACATCCTTCAGCCAAGCCCTGTCACTGGGTTAATTATTTCACTAGGTGTGGGTTGGGTTTTTAAATTTTATTGAGATATGATTCACACATACCACACAGTTCACCCATTTAAAGTATACAATTAAGTGGTTTTGTTATGTTCCCAAAGTTGTGCAACCACCACTATAATTTAAGACTATTTTTTGTCACCCCCAAAAGAAACCCCATATCCATTAGCAATCACTGTCCATTCACCACTCCTGCCAGGCCTAGGAAATCACTAATCTACTTCCTGTCTCTGTAGATTTTCCTGTTCTGGCCATTTCATATAAATGGAACCATACAATATGGTCTTTTTTTCTTTAACATAATGTCTTCAAGGTTCATCCATGTTGTAGCATGTATCAAATTTTCTTTCCATTTTATTGTTGAATATTTCATTGTATGGGTACACTACATTTTATTTATCCATTCATCAGCTCATGGACATCTGTGTTATTTCCTCCGTTTGGCTATTATGATTAATGCTGCTATGAATGTTCATGCACAGGTTTTTGTGTTAACATATGTTTTTATTTCTCTTGGGCCTAGCACTAGTTTCTGTCTTAAAGGTTTACCCAAAGTGTTCTACTTTGCATATAGATATAGATATAGATATTTACATGCCACCCACCCCCATCATAACCTCTTAGAGAAGCAATGAGCTCTTTCATCCCCCATGTGGAACCTTCTGTGTAATCTTGGGACACGACACAATCCCATTGTGCCTCGGTTGTGCCATCAACAGAAGGAAGGTGACAGCACCAGCTCTTTGACTCTCTCACAGGATATTGTGAGGATAAATGAAATGACATAAATCAAATAGGATCTGCTCTTTCTAGGACACTAACCCATGTGACTAGGCTAGTGCACACCAAAGAAACAAGATACACTTGGACTAGGGGTTTGCCAGCATACAAGTGACCATGTTAGCCAAGAGGCCGGTGGCTCGAAGGGGGGGCATAGATGGTGTAAAAACTACTTGCCATTTTTTCAAGATTTTGATTTCCTTTGAGATCAGAATTTGGTTGCCTTCCAAATCCTGCCAGCCACCCTCTGAGGGAAGGTGCCAAACTAGGTCACCCTAGTCAGGGGCAGAGGAAAGGGCAGGGCCATGTCCAGTGACTGGCAGCCATGAGGGCAAGCTTGAATTCTAAAGCCCACTCTCCAGCTAACATTTCCCCAAAGACCACCCTACCCTCATTTAATTAAAAAGCATACCACTGTCTACAGACCCTGACCTTCATGTCTTCTCTGGGGCAGGGTTTGACCCCTCATCCCTGGGTAGAATCTAGTAAGGACCTTTTATAGAGGTGCTGGGAGCCCAGGTGACAGAAGAAGGGTCTAAAATACCTGAGCTTCCTCATGTTCTCTAATCACCCATTGCCCCTTGCTCTTTAAAATCAAGCAGCAGGAAATTCCACTGATAAGCATGTAAATTATGAGTGGAATAGGAAATAAAATGGTAGGCATGCCTGGGTTCTAATCCCAAAATCACAACTTAATAGCTACATCTAGGACAAGTGCCTTAATTATGAGACTCAGTTTCCCCTCTCTTAAATGGGATACTAGCAGTACATGCCTCATAGGGTCCTTGTGAGGATTGTTTGAGATGATGCCTGTAGGGGCTCCGGTGTACATTCTAAGCTCAATCAATGTTTGCTGTAGTTTCTATGTTACTTTTAAAGTCAGAATTAAGGATTCCAAATAATGTAGCCATCCTCCCTAAGCTACTTAGGGAGACTGGTTTTCTATTGGTCAATTAATTGGATTTACTTTATTAGGCAGCTACTATGTGTTAGATACCACAGAGAGGGCTGGGGACAGAACTGAATTTTCTCCCAGGAATGTAAAATTCAAGTTGGGAGAAAAACTAAGATACATGAAATTCTTAAAGAACATCCTGACAGTCATGAGAGGGGAGACAGCAGAAAAGCCCGAAAGGGCTAGACAAGGTGTCACAGGAGAGGCAGCAGCCGGGCTGGCCCTTGCAAGCCAAGATGAGTTCACAGCAGCAGAGGAGAGGGAGACAGAACTGGGCAAGGGCATGTGAGGGGAAGGGGAGACCCACGTGCACACGGGCAACGTGGGGACCTAGGCAGGTCTGAGTGCGGTGGGTGGTCTGTGAGCTGAGCCAGAGACAAAAAGCCTTCTGGTATCTTTCCCACTATCAAGGGTCTCTAAAAATGGCATGTCATGGGGTCTTTTAGTCACCTGTTCCACTAATAATTATCCTTCTATGAGAACTTCCGTCACTAATACAGTTTTGTGGAATGTAAGAGCGAGGAATGAGGAGGATTTTCTGTTGGAGGGGCTTTGACTCTCAGTTGAGGCCATCGCAAAAAGAGCAACACGGTGACAGCCGCTGACCTTGGCACTCCTCCTGGGATGAGTACCTTGATGATCTCTGGGCAACCACCCCTTCACTGCTTTCCGTCCATGAGGTTTTGGGATGGGAATGACTGCACCCCATGGCAGGGATGGGCACAATGCCCACACGGGTTCTATGAGATATGACCCTGAGACTCTAGCTAGAACTTCCAGGGCAGGGAAGCACTTGTTCTTATAGGGAGGCTATGCCAATAAATTGTCAGCTAGAGCTGCTGGCAGCCGTCTTGCTACCTCAAGTAAGCAAATCTTCCTGGAAATGGAACAACATAGGGGACAAAACCAAGAAACGAAGAGAGACAGATTCAGGATGCCATCATCTGGGCACCTGGATCCCACCATACCAAAACTGTGGGCTTTTCAGTTACATGAGCAAAAAATAATCCTCTTTTTGCCTAAGTCTCTTCAAACTAGGTTTCAGTCTGTGGCCACTAAAGGAATCCTGACTTATTGAAGTAATTCCTTGTTCCCACCAGAATTTTGTTGGCCTCTTCTCAGCATGGACATTTGCAGTCCACAGCCCAGGGGCAGTTCATGTCCAGGATAACAGTACACAGGTGCAAGTGATGGTGGCATCTACACGCATCCCTGAACAGGCACGGGTGGATGTGATGTGCCTGGGCATGCAGAGGCTTTAGAAGGGGAGACCAAGACACTGCAAAATTTGTTTCTTCATGTTGTCCTTCGACTCTGCTTGTGAGCAATTCTCTCCAAACCCTTCATTTTATTCCTCTTGTTCTCAACCAAAGAAAGGAGTTCTTAGGTCTGTTAAGTATATTTTACAGGGCTCTAAGGAGTCAGGAGGAGATGGGAGGAGAGGAGGATAGGGGGAAAGGCAGCTCTGCACATTCCACTTTTGTTTTTTCCTTTTTGTCCAATGACAAAGAATCAGTTGGCATCCTTCTATTTCCTATTTCATGCAGTGCTTCTTAAAATGAAACATTAGCTCTACTGTAATGGGATTTGTCTAATGATTTCCTGGTAAACATCTTCTTAGATCTCAGCAAAAATAATTCACTTGGTAGGAATCACTTCCTGCTTCCCCGCTAAGAACCAGACCTACCCAGATCTTTCTGGGGGCAGATGGGCCTCTGAATGAGAGAAGGGACCACAGGAATATTTTACTCTACCATCTACCGCAGAGACTCAAGTCTGACACAGACCCAGATCGGGAAGGAGAAAAGGAAAGTGGGGGTGAGGGAGAACATTCATGCTGACTGCCAGTATGAAGCCAAGTTGAAAGTCTGCAGCAATCTGAGCCCCTGGCAGAAACAAAGGCACTCACCTCTTTGCCTTGGCTCTGAGGAGCTTTTTTTCTGGGGCAGTGTCCACACTGCCCCGCCAGGAGCACCGCAGGCAGGCTGCTGCCGGCAGAAGGGAGTTCCCATTCACCATCAGAAGGGAATGTCCTTCAGGAAAAGGAAGCAATCCCCTTATCCCCCTGGAGTCGAGGCTGCTGGATCCACTTGTCCTCTCTCCTGCTCCCTTTCTGGTGTGAATGGAGCTCAGAGGAGCCCCAAGAGAAGGGCTGAGTGCAAACCAAACACCACACCCACCCTAATAGCAGATTCGCCTCTGGCCTTTGGGAGCCTGGGGAGGGAGGCTGTGGACCAGGTCGTAAGGCCACTCTCTTGGGCCCCTAGGAGTGCGGCTGACATTGGTGTGCCCACAGAAAGTCCAAGGACAAGCACTTGCTTATTGATTTCTCCCCCTCTCATGTGATCTTATTTTTGGACTGGACACAAGAGCTATTTGGGGGCTGGACAGCTGCCAGGTGAAAGGACAACGATCTCGTCCAAGTAGTCTCCATGCTTCTCTCTGAACTACTTCCTGTTACCTTTCCCCATGTGAGGCAGAAGGATGGGGGTCTTGCTCCCAGCCTTACTTTTATTACATCTGCGCAATTTGTCCAACTTACCAATTTTTTTTCAACTAGTTGAGGGCCACCCTTTGAGGTTTCACAGGATAAATGTAATGAAAAAGTCATTACTTTATGTCTGAGGCAGGTAAATGTTTCTGAGGCTGGTCGTCATATCATACAGTCATCATACACCTCATGTGAGAGAGACCCTCGGACGGCATGTGTAAGCATCAAGGAGCTAGGCTCTACCACCAAATAAGCAGATTCTGCCTTTCTCCCCTGGCTTTTCTGCTTCTAACTCCTAGGCTTGTAAAACTGACAACATTAAAATAGCCTGATTTTTCCTCTTTGGATACAAATGGAAAGTTTCGAAACAATCACACTTGACAAAATGCCAATTCAATATCATCATCCTCACCCTCATCAATGTTATTTTTTGAGCTTTTGCTAAACGCCATTTATATGCTGAGCACTTTTCCTGTGTTGTCTCATTTAATCCTCACCACACCCCTACCAGAAAGGCAATATTGCTCCTATTTGACAGCTAGGGGTGTAGAGGGTTAGAAATCTTGACTCTCATTTGATTTTTAGAATAGGGTTTTTAGGTAATGCATATGAGACAACGGTCTCCAGCCAGAGGGCAAAAGCCCACAGGTAGCGTTCCAACACCCCATCTAATCAACTCTAATCACTGCTTAGGTATGGGATTGTATACTTTAATGCTTTTAGAGCTAACAGGTGGTTGTCATACCGATCCTGTTAAGAGATTTTAAGAACTATTGAAGGAAATAATGTGAAAAAATGTTTGCTAAGGACGAGTTGTCTGTTGGTGGAAACTTTAGAGACAATTATACTTAGATTTAATCATAAGAATGTGACTTTGGTTGAGAGGTTATATTTTAGATAATGATTGCAGTTTGACCAACTTAGCTTTTCACAAATTGTACTTTGGAATGCCGCGTTGTTCACTTTACTGATGTTACTAGTTTCCATTATTTAAGCTATACTTAGCCATTGATAACTTTTGTCAAACTGCCCATGTCTTCATGTCCTTTTAAAATGATTGAATCAACTGATTTTTCTTGTGAAACTTCCCTGTCTTTACAGTAAAAAACAGAAGCTAACTTTGAACCGGGACTATACCCAGTTTTCTCCTTCTAACAGAGGACTTGCTGAGGTGCAGTCCCTTCGGGCCTCTCATTGCATTCATGTTGCTTTGAGTAATCCTTTTTTTCATCTCTGTTACACAGTGAGAAGTGTAACACAGGGGAGCTGAGATTTGGAAGGGTCCCGAACCTACCCGTTGGAAATGTTAGAGTGAGGCTGGAGCTCCCGCCGTCTGACTCCAGAGCTCTTCATCACTTTGCTCTACTGTCTCCTGAAGCTATAAATTGCTGAGATTTCACTGTTGTTTTCATTGCATAAGAGGGAAAACAAAATCTATGATTTATTCAGACCCATGAGTTCAATCCCCAATTCCTTTCCCAGATTCAATTCTTAAAGGGGAGAGAGAATGAGGTTATTGCTTGTTTACAGTCCCAGGCCCTGATTCTAGGTACTATGGAGAGTCTCTGGCCTCCATTCTCACTGGAGCCGTTTTTCTATGAATAATCCACCGTGCAAACACACATGCCAGAGAGGACCTGGCTGGACGGCCCAGGCTGGCTTCCCTATGCATCCCGCTGAACTACCCTGGGGGAGAGTCAGCTTGTCCAACACTGCCCTCTGCAGGCCATAAAGTGCATTACGCCAGGACGGTTTCTTCAAGGCTTTCTGAGCCGCACACTAAGGATTATTTTTAGAGAATCATTTTTCAGGTTCTCTGTTTCTGTAGGTGCTCTTTCCTAAAGCTGGTTTGCTTGAGAACGTGTCTGTGTTCACAACACACACTCGTCACTTTTCACAGATTTTACTAAAGTGACATTGCCCCAAGTGTAAAAATCTCCAAGTTCCCAAACTGGAAGCTGCCTTTAATGATTTAATTCAGCTTCCTTTAATGATTAATTAGGCATTTTTTCATTTAACAACTTTATCACTCCCATACCTTGAATATTGAGGGACAGAACTGTGGAAGAAAATCAAAGAGAATATTAGAAATAATAATAACAGGTTAACACTTAAAGAATGATGTCACAATTTAATTTTTACAGTTCAATATTTACTATATGCTGCAAGTTATAACCTTTAAACCATATGAACTTAATGATAAAAATTAACATATCGGTTTTGAAATGTGGTTACAGGTAACATTGTTTTTCAAAACAGTTTTAGAAGGCACAAGAGCAAAAACAGGTGAAGTCTGCTGCACTCTAGGGCTGGTTATGGTTATTGCTGTCGGGTGACAGGTTGTCCTCTGTTCATTCATTCATCCTTCCATTCATCAAGCACCCACTGAGCACCTACTATGTGCCAAGCCTTGTTTTGGGCACTAGATACAAAAATAGTGAGCAAAAACTGACATGTTACATGCCAAATCCTTAGTCATGGCTACCTCTAGGGAGTTGAGTGAGAAAACAGATTAACTTAATAATTACTCAAATAATATAAGAATTCAGCTTTGATAAGCATTACCAAGGAGGGGTATTTGGTGGTAAGAGAACGCATAATAGGGATTGTCAGTATGTAATGGGGAGTGACCAGGGAAAGAGAAATCTCTTTGAGATAACATGAAAAATAACCAGGAAGATCTTATTAACTAGAAATTTTTTTCAGAAGGTAGGGTATGATTGATACAATTTGTGTTTTTTAAAATTGGTTTATGTGTATGTTTGTGTGTGCATGCAATTGCTAACCAAATTCTTTTTTTTTTTTTTTTTTTTTTTTGGCATGAAACTTAGTCTCACCAAATTCTTAATAATGGTCACCTCTAGGGAGTGAAAACAAAACAAAACAATAAACTGCAACATGTTCATTGGTAATAGCTCTCTGCCTAATTTCCTCCCTTCGTATTGATTAGATTCGTCCCAGTTCGTCCTCTCCATTACTACCAATATTCAACCAGCCACCAGCTTCTGGAGTCCTTCAACTTCTAGGACAATATCCATTGCTTATTGTTAAATCCAAAGCCCTTCAAAACTTGCCTCTAGAAAATCTTTATAAGCTCTTCTTGGGAGCTGCTCTCTCCGCTCCAGCCCCGATTCCCATGCCCACCTCCCAGAACTTAGCTCACCTCTGTGCCTAGGAAACAGTCCTCTTGTTCTACTTGTATTAGTTGGGATAGACTAGGTTATACTGAGGTTATAAATAATCCCCAAATCCCCGTGACTTAAAATAACGAAGGTTTCCTTCTCACTCACCCATGTCAACATGTCTATTTGCGGGTTGGGACATATCTGGGAGGCTCTTCTCCTCATCCTCACTCAGGGACCCGGACTGAAGGAGCTCCAGACCTCTGCTTTCAGGAGGAAACAAGGAGACGTATTTACTGATATACTGGAAGTTATTTCTACTCTCATTTCATTGGCAAAAACAAGTCACATGGCTACACCTAACATAAAATGAGGTAGAGAATTTCAATTCCATTATTTTCTTTCTTTTCTTTTTTTTTTTTTTCCTTTTTGTCTTTTTTCGTGTCCGGCAATGGATCGCAACCCTCAGTGTCGCGCCCATACCGGACCGGGACCGGCAACGGGATTGCAGCCCTCGGTGTTGCTCCCGCACCTCGCTCAGCCAGTGAGCGGGAACCGGTCTGTATGTGGGATCCGAACCCTCGGTGGGAGCGCCGCTGCGCTCCCAAGCGGCGCACTGTAGCAGTGCGCCACTGGGCCAGCCCAATTCCATTATTTTCTTAGAAGGTGAGGAATCGAAAATATTTGGGGAACATGAATTCTATAACTGTTGGGTACAATTGTCTATATAAGTTCACAAAGTCACGTTTGCTAATTGTGTTCAAATAATCTGTATTCATACTCCTTTATCTCTCAATTCTTGTGGTTTTGTCAATCTTAGCTTTATGTTTTCAAAGCTACATTGTAAGATATGTATTAGTTTTGTAATCATATCTTCCTTGTGAACTAAACTTTTTTAAAAAATTAAACTTTTTATCATTATGTTGTATCTCTCTTTAGCTGGAGCATTGCTTTTTACCTTAAAGTCTACTTTGGTATTAATATAGGTACTGTTAATATTAATATAATTTTAATATTTATATTTTTCCACTCTTTAATTTCAACATTTAATACTAATGTTTTAGATGTGTTTCTTTTTTTTTTGTCTTTTGTCTTTTTCCATGTCCGGCAACAGATCGCAACCCTCAGTGTTGCCCCCGTACCGGACCGGGGACCGGCAACGGGATCGCAACCCTCGGTGTTGCCCCCGCGCCTCGCTCAGCCAGTGAGCGGGAACCGGTCTGTATGTGGGATCCGAACCCTCGAGCGGGAGCGCTGCCACGCTTCCCAAGCGGCGCACTTATCCAGTGCGCCACCGGGCCGGCCCTTAGATGTGTTTCTTATAAACACTATATAGGTTTTTTTATCCAGTCCCAGAATCTTTGACTTTTTAAAAAATTAATTAATTACTTTGTTTATTGTTCAGGATAACTAGTATATTCAACATTTTACAGTGTAACCATTTTTTAATTGAAGTATTTAGTTTGTCTACATTTAATGTAATTACTGATGTATTTGGATTTAAATCTACCATCTTTAGTGTTTTTATTTGTCCCACGTTCTGTGTTCTTTTTGTTTTCCCTTTTTGTGTGCTTTTGGCATGGCTGAATATTCTATTTTTCTATTATGTTGGACGTTATATATATTTTTGGTATTCTTTTACAGGTTGTCCTAGAGATCACAATATATGTCCTCGAGTTATCAAAGTCTAATATTAACTGGCACTTTTTTCTTCTTCTGTACTCATACAAGGATCTTAGACATTTTAATTCCATTTAGGCTCCCTCCTGATTTATATGCACTTTTTACATATCTTAATTTTTTACCCCCCTGCAGATGTTGTTTTGCACAGTCTATTCATTTGGATTTCCTCAAATTGACCTTTGCATTGTATTTCACCTTGTCCTGCATCTACAGCCTATCATCTTAAATCACTTTCCCTCTGGCTTGAAGCATACCCCTTAGTATCTGCTGCTGCTAAAGAGTCCTGAAAATGTCTTAATTTCACTTTTATTATTGAAGCTATTTTCACTGGGAATAGCATTCTAGGTTGGCAGTTATTTTCTTTCAGCATTTGAAAAATATCTAAATTCCACTAATTTCTAGCTTCTATTGTTTCAAGAAATAAGCTAACAGTCTATTACATTTTTTCAAGTAATGATGGCTGCTTGTAACTTTTTTTCTCTTTGTCTTTGGTCATCTAATTTACTGTGGTGTGCCTAGGTTTGGCTTTTTAAAAAATGTGTCCTACTTGCAGCTCTCAGGGCTTTTGGAATCTGTCTATAATCAATTTTGGCAATTTCTCAACTATTTTTTCTTCAGATATTGCTGCTGACCCATTTTCTCTGTCTCCTCCCCTTCTAGAATTTCAATTTTCACTTTACCTTTCCAATCTCTCTTATTCTCTCTGTAGCATTTTCCACCCTTTTGTCTCTCCATGTTTCATCCTGATTTTTTTGCTAACCTACTTCTCACTTTATCGATTCTCCTTTCAGCTGTGTCTAATCTTTTCTTAAACCCATCCACTGGGCTCTTTACTTTTGTTGGTATATTTTCAGTTCTAAATTTCTATTTGGTAATTTTTTGAATCTTCATCACCATTTTTTTTAAAGTTTCCAGATTTTGGCTAAAATTTTCAAGATTATCTTTTATCTCCTTATGCTCAGTAAACATAGTTATTTTAGAGTATGTGTCTGTTGGCTCCAATAACTAGAGTTCTGTGGAATTGCTTCTATTACAGTTGTTTATACCAAATTTCTTTCATGTTGTCTTATTTCATTATCCAACTGTTTATTTTCATATGTGCTAAAATTGTATATGAAAAATTGTTGGTAGAAGTAATGTAACACTTACTACAGTGTTAAATCCCTCCAGAGAGTATTTACATTAGCTTTTGCAAGCACCTGGGGATACTAGCAATCTGGGATCACCTTCATCCAATTTGGAGACTTAAGCATATTGTGTCTCTGCCCTGCAAAATCTCATCTACTTCCAATTCATCCAGTCTTAAGGTGTAGTCCTTCAGGGTCCTAGCCTAAAATAGGGGGTTATAGGACCCCCTCTCCTTTAATGGGCATTGAATTCCAACTTTTGTCCCATAAGCATGCAAAGATCCCTAGGTGCTACTTAGTCTCTCAGCTTCTTAGCTGTCTTTTCTAGAAGGAGCAAATATCTGCAGAGGCAAAGAGGCCCAGTTATTTGGCTTGTCTCCCTGAATACTTATCTTTCCCCATATATTGGTTTGGTGAGTCTTCATTGCCTTTTTAACTCTGATGCTTTCAAGCAGATTTTACTTTTATTTTTTCCTGTTTTTCTAATTATCCTCATTATCCAGTCTGTCATTACCAGACGGTAGAAACATAAGTGCAGGAAGCAGGCCAGGTGCATGTGCATGTGCACACCTTCTGTAAGCAGTGGGCACTGGGGTTAACTAGAGAGCACTAGATGGTTTTTGCCTTGTGGGAATGAGGGCCTCATGTTGCCAGATTTTCCAGTTTTTTCAAGAGAAGTAGGAAAGGAAATGCAGGCTTTTAAAATGTGAAATCCCAATTTTCAATGTTGGTTCACAAAATAATTAACTCTCAACTAGCCAGAGTATACCTGGCATCCACACGCAGTCCATAGGACACTGGTTTAAAACATCTGGACTCCAGGCTGTGTTGATGGGAGAAGTGGGGTGAAGGGTGGTACTCCCTTGCCATTAAACTCTACTCTCCCAGTAGTCCAGGCTGCTTGAATTAACACCAGCCCCTCCTGCAAGACATAGCTTTTAAACCAACTTATATCTTTATTGCAATCTCTTAAAAATGCCAGAAGGCAGGGGTGGATTCCATTCATAACACCAACATTTCTGAAAAGTTCTCTTCTCTTGTCTCTCTCCTGAGTCCTTCTCCTGACAGCCCAGCAGTGACTCCAATACCCCTTAATTTATCTCTTGAATTCCCCCCAACTCAGCCCATCCCTGGCTCTTGTCTCTCTTATTCTCCCTCCCACCTTCTGGTCTATTCCACTTTCTTTAGTAAGCAACTCCCATGGATGGGCCCATCAAGCCATCCCACCCCCAGCACACAATTCAGAATCCTTTCCCTCATTTCCCCATATTCTGCACAAGAAATACTCCAGAACTTAGCTGGCCAAGTTTAAATCCTCCTTCGCAGGAAGTGGGGGTGGGGAGAAACAATGCTGTAAATACTCCAAAATACGTATTTTTTCCTGTCCCATCAGCTATGCTAGCTGGGAGGGGGTGAAGCCAGGACTAGATGTCACTTCAAAGGAGGCAGAGCCCATTTCTGGGACGCTCTGACTCCGGGCGAGTTCTCAGATGCTGCCATTTCCCTATCATTCACTTTCTATCGATGGGTCAGGGTCTCTGCCCACACCTCACCCCTTCTGCAAAACGGGAAGGGAGAAGCCAGAAGGGAGAGAGATCAAACTCAGACTTTCCTGAGTTGTCTAATAATAGAAAGTTGAAAAAGCATGTGACAGAATAGAAAGTATTTGATAAAAATAGCATCTGTTGGGACTCAAGCTGGAGGTACATGGAAATTTAACCTATTCCTTCCCTGAGTGTTCCCACGCCAGTCTAACAGTTCAGACTCCCTCATTAATGACACAAGTTTAAAATGCTGCTTTCTCTGACCAAAATGGCTTTCTTCCCTGAGGTCTGTTGGTGGAGGAGTTTCCCACTGAATTAAGGAAAGCACAGGCCCAGCGGCCCGGTGGCGGGTCGTGGGTGTGGCATGTGGTGCTGGGGCCTCCCTTACACCAGCCTGTGAGAGGGGACATCTGGGAGAAGGTTTTCCAAACATGCCTGTCGCTGACTCACAGGGGCCTGATATTCACACTGTGTGGCAGTGTTACCACTCCCCGGGAGGAGGTCTCTGGCCAGGCGGCCGCAGGAAAAGGCAAAGTAGCAAAGGCTACTCCCCTCTCAGCAGCTCCCCAAGGTGTCTGGGCTCTTGCATTCTCCTTCTGCTACCGAGGACCCGGCAGGGCGCCCCGCTCAGGCCAGGACCCACCATCCGGCCTCCCTCACAGCGCATCCTGGAGCCCAGTGCTTGGTCTCCTCTGACCATCCTCTGTCTCCAGCTCATCCTGCCCCGGCTCCTTAAAGTCCTGCTCTGAGGAGTGTCCTTCACTGAAAAGCAAAGCTGCGCCAAACTGCTAGGTGAGAATGAGTGGTCAACTGGCCTGGTTTTTTGTTTGTTTGTTTCACTGGGGTAAAATGCATATAACATAAAATTTACCATTTTAACCATTTTTAAATGTACAGTTCAGCGGCAGCAGGTACACGCACGTTGTGCGGCTGTCTCCACTCCATCTCTGGGACTCTTCATCTCCCCACACAGAAACTTCACACCCATTAGGCAATAAGTCCTCATTCCTCCCTCCCCAGGCCCTGGTGGCCGCCATTCTACTTTCCGTCTCTGTGAATTTGAGCCCTCTAGGTACCTCGTGTAAGTGGAACCATACGGTATTTGTCCTTTGGTGTCTGGCTTATGTCACTTAGTGTAATGTCCTCAAGGTTCATCCATGGGGTGGCATTTGTCAGAATTTTCTTCCTTTTTAACGCTGAATAATATTCCATTGTACATATATACCACATTTTATTTATTCACTCATCTATCAACGCACATGAGTTGCTTCTGCCTCTTACTGTGAATAAAGCTGCAATGAACATGGATGTTCTTTTCAAGATCATGTGACTTGTTTGTACTTTAACAGGACTCTTATTTATTTATTTTAAGCCAGTCTAATTCATCAGTGGCAGGTTTAACAGGACTCTTTAGGAACGTAATCCAAATGATGAACTAGTTCAAGGACCCAGGCCAGCTGTGAAAGCTACTTCAGGTGGAGGCAGACTTAGTGTCCCTTGCATGACACCACATCACCTGCATATGGGGCTGCCCCAGGACACATGTTCTAGTATCATGCATTTTGTATTTCATCACCAAAAAGGATAAGGGGTTACACCATAGAGGGAAAATATTTCTGACTATAAACAACCAGCAAGCCACCCAGCTCTGGGAATCTTTGATAGTCATAGATTATCAGGCGGTAAGAGTGGGAAGCCATAGAGTGAGGCAGGTACAAACAGGCTTAGGTGTGAGACTCAGCAAAACACTCCCCCAACACAGGATGCAAATAGCTTCCCATCCTGACTCTGCAGTCCTTGCTGACTCAGCACCTACCCCTCCCAGTGCTCTTCCAGATCTCCGGCTCTGAACCTTCTCCCCAGCAGCTTTGCAACACTGCCTTTAACAAACACAATGACAAAGCGAAAGCACAGCCCCTCCCTTGAGCCCTGCCTCCCTCCAGCTCCCACTCTCCCTGCCTCTCTCTTCCCCTGGAGGCCTGTCATCCTGAAGGAACTGTCACCCCATATCCTCACACCCCATATTCACTCCTAACTCCTCTGTGCTCTGGCCGCTGCCCCTATACTCGCCAGGTGCTGGGTTCTGATGGGTTCTGATGTGACTACTTGGTTTGAGCTCCCAATGGGAGAGCTTTGCATCCTGAGAAGTCCTGGCACCTTACTTCAGAGGCAGATTGTAGAATACCAAGTATATATTATATATATATTTAAGTATATATATTTCTTTCCCATCAAGAGAAACCCTGTGGTATCCTGAGTATGGCATATAATCTATGGAACTACACCCTTACGAACTCAGAAGCAAGAACATCTGTGAATCATCTTTCCTGACAACAGAGCGAGAGGTTAAGGGATCAACTCCATCATCACACAGACCCGCCGTGTGACTCCCAGCTCTGCCAGTTGCTAGCTGGGTGGCCTTGGGCAAGTCACTTGAACTCTGTGTGCCTCCTCACCTCACCTCTAACATAGCAATCATCATAGCACCTACCTCATAGGCCCATTAGGAGAAATAAATAAGATAATGCAGGTCAGGTGCTGAGCACAGTGCGTGGCTCATAGGGAGCTTTTCATAAGGTTAAGCTCTCGTTTCTACTTTTTATTTGTGTAAATTTAAGTCTGACTTGATTTTCATACCTGTAAAATATGAATGAGCAAACTTGGTGATACTAAAAGGTTTATTGCAAAATTCTCTAGAGAATATTTGTTCCCTAAGTGATCAGAAATATATTAAGGACAACCTGAAGAACTACAGGGAGAAACATCGTATTGAGACTAATGAAAAGGCAAAATCCCCAAATGGGGATGAACGCTCCTAGATGTTGTGAGATAAACCAAAAAGCACAGGAGTGAGACTAAATGTGTGCATCAGTGCTTAGCATCAGAAAAGATGAAAGATCTCTGTCGTGCACGTACAAACAGACTGTGTTGGAAAACAGCCGCTGGAAAAGCTATCAGAACTACAATATGATAACAGTCAACACAGTCTGGCCGCCAGATGAGGCATTCTACTGTTTGATAAAGTTTATAAAACTGTAGACCTCATTTAAAAATAAAGAGAAATATTCCAAGAACAGATTGCAGAGTACATGAATAGGTATGTGAGGGTGACAAAATAGCTGAAATGCAGGCGGAAATTGAAGGACATGGAAGTAAAATTGGCACATGTTGTTCCACATATAAAGGCCGGAAGACAGCTGGGCTGAGGCAGAGTCTGGGCCCAGAGTCTAGACCTGTGCTATCCAGCACGGCAGCTGGAAACATGTGTGGCTCTGCAGCCCGTGAAATGTGGCTAGTGCAAATTAAGATCCGCTGTGAGGGTAAAATACACAAAAATGTGAAATATATCAAGTTTTTAAAATATTGATTACGTATTGAAAAGCATTAGCAGAGTAACTTAAATATAGCAGGTACTCAAATGTAAGGTTTTTTTTATATTGTTATTTAAACCTAAAGAGCTGAGACTTCACTATGTGTCAGAAGTATTACATAAGGCTATACTTGAGGATGCCTTCACAGTCTACCAAATGGGAGAGAAAATATTCCCACCCTGTAGAGCGGTGTTTTGCAACTAGGGGCAATGTTACCTCCTGGGTCCATCTGCTGGTGTCTGAGACATGTTTGATTATCAAAACCTGGAGAAAGGAGGCTGCTGCTGACATCTGGTGGGTAGAGGCCAGGGACGCTGCTAAACATCCTGCAATGTAAGGACAGCCCCCACCCACAACAAAGAATTACCAGGTCAAATATCAAGAATGCCCAGGTTGGGCCGGCCCGGTGGCACACTGCTACAGTGCGCCGCTTGAGAGCGCGGAGGCGCTCCCGCCGAGGGTTCGGATCCCACATACAGACCGGTTCCCGCTCACTGGCTGAGCGAGGTGCAGGTGCAACACTGAGGGTTGCGATCCCGTTGCCGGTCCTGGTCCGGTATGGGCGCGACACTGAGGGTTGCGAACTGTAGCCGGTCACGAAAAAAGACAAAAAGGAAAAAAAAAAAAAGAATGCCCAGGTTGAGACACCCTGAATTAGAGGCTCTTGACTACTCACTGATTTTGACTGATTAATAATCAAGCTCTAGAAGTGTGTGGTACAAGGAGAATTACAAACATTATCCAAAGAGGCATCCCCCAACCAGCAGCAGCATCACCCAGGAAGTTATTAGAAGAACAAATTCTCAGCATCCTCTGCCCCAGTCATGCTGAGTCAGAATCCAGAGGTGGGGTCTGGAAATAATCTGTTTTCATAAGCCTTCCAGGTTTTTCTAATGCACTCTGAAGTTTGAGAGGTGCTGCTTAGCTGACTCTGTTTCCTGGTTACCACCTCTCGTTCATTCCAGGCCCGAGCAGCAGGTGGCAGTGAATACTATTGTAGCGGCTGCTAAAAGCTAAATTGACTGCATACTTTAAATCAATTGGTGACAGAGCTGGTGACAATTGCTTCAGAGTGTTTTTGCACCAAGTCACTGTTAATAATGCCAGCTTTCTAATATCAGGAAAATTAGAAAAAAAAACCCAAACATGATTCAAAGTCATTATAAGGTCCCTTCTTAGTCACATGGTGTTTCAAGGGCTTTTAAATTGTTTACTTCTAATTTATGTTACAAAGACATATTCTCCAACAGAGAATTTAACGAGTATCAGGTTTGGACTATTCTCCTAAGACACCTTCTCATGCTACAAAATCCCAAAGCTGTGAGAACAAATCATTTCTGCTGTCCTCGGACACTTTGGGGCCAAGTATCTGACCCATCACATACTGAATGGACCCTTGGCCCCTTCTCTACACATGGACCAGATATGGTGAATGATGAACATCTCAAGTTTTCCTGGATCTTTTATCAGGCAGTTAAAAAGTCTGTTTGGCAAACCTTGTTAAGGAGGGAGGGAGGTTTCGGTGATGGGACACAATAACTAACTACATTGTATATTGACAAAATAAAAATAAAAAATTTAAAATAAAAGGGTAAAGAGCAAGTGCATTACAGCTCAGATAATTTTCTGCTTTTGCCACAAGGGAGCACCCTCCACTCATCCATGTGCATGTGGTCCACGTAAAGACTGAATGAAGACTGAGTGACCTACTAGACAGTGAAGGGGGCGGGGGAGGG